>NC_079443.1:9367841-9452841 GCF_903798145.1 Danio aesculapii | reverse complement strand
GTAGTTCTTGAGTGGTCCCTCTGTTAAAGGAGGAAAACGGGGAGATGGGGTGGATGGGTGGATTCATTCAAAAAAGGAAGGGAGTAATGCTAGATGGACTATGTATAGTAAGTTTGGAATAATCCGATTGGCTTACTAATGATCACAGATGAGAGACCAGCCGCGATCAATCATATCATGTGCTCCCCTTGATAGTTATTATGTTAATATTAGTTTAAAAATATGACCAACGCCATTTAAGAAAAATTCCAGCTACAATTTTAAAGCATTATTATGCTGCGTTCACACCAGATGTGGATGAAGTGTCAAGTGCGAGTGATTTACATGTTAAGTGAATTCAAAGATGCAAATAGACATCCTGCGATTTGTGCGCATACCCTGTCAACCCTCCCGTTTTTCCCAGTATTCTCCCGTATTTTACGGTTCTATCTCGCTATCATCCCATAAAGGTATTTTCTCGTATTTCCAGTCTTTCTCTGAGGAGTGGCAAAAAGCATTAAAGGGCCAATCCTCCCTATATGCAACCCATATCGTCGAACCACCAGGGGACGGCCCTTGCTCTCAAATGTAAGTCTGTTCTGTGTTTTTGTTTTAATTAGACATGAAAACACTTTGAAATAAATTAAAAAAACGGCACAATTCCCTTCCTTTTCATCACAGGTGCCGTCGACCCTCCTATGCAAACCAGTCATATAACGGTGTGTGACTGTCAGCTGACACACTCCATAGTGATAAATAGACGCTTTTTCCCAAACAGATTCTGTACACGCGATTTGAAGTAGAGCCAAAGTCTGGCTTTTGGGTGCGTGTTTGAACAGACATATGCAAATAATTAATTATAATATCTAAAGATGTCGATCTTGGTGGGATTTTTTTCCAAACACAACTAATTTCGAGTTTCAAACACAACTCATTAAATGAGCATAAAAAGTTAGGAAAGCAGTCGAATGCTTTCATTATAACGTTGGATATAGTGGCAGCTCTGCTATTTAATGTAATCAAACGAAAAATCAAAATAAATGAGATTCATTCGTTGCTCTTTAATCATAATGTGTGAGATACAGTGAAGAATAGATTAATGAGATTTGATAACTTAAGTCTATTTCTTTATAATAGCTATTATTTAATAAGCTAAACTGTTTGCTAATTTATTTGCTGCTAATATATACGATTTATTTTTTATTTTGTAAACTATAATAATAAAACATATTGCCGACCATTTAACTGTTTATTTACAATAAAACAGCAGGTGAACATATTTAGTAATTTGGGGGGATATCCCTTATTATGGTGAGCATATCCCTTATTTTCACACATCCCAATGTAGACAGGTATGTTTGTGCGAATGAGGCAGCGTGAATGATGTGTTGTGAATTGAGCGTTTTGCACGTTTGACGGGCTTAATGCATGAAAATCTGAAGCTCGAGTTGGAAAATCTGAAATTTAGTAGACATTCGCATCATGTTAGCCAATCAGGAGCTTGCTCTTGTAAGGAGTGCCTGTAGTTGGTGTCCCGAGGGGAAATCCTCCTGCTGACACCGAACAACAGTTCATCAAACTGGGCTTGGCTCAGTCGGAAGCAACGCTGTAAGCTTCCATCATCCAGGTATAGTTTCTGGAGGAGTTTATGAACTCACAGAGCTGGGTGCACATAAACACAGCTATTCTCTCAATAAAATCTGTGTTAGCCATTTAGCAACAAAGCTAGAGTCACCAGGCAAACAAAAGCCATGTCCATCACGCGATTCCGCGTCTGTTGTATATTGAAACTCGCGAATGTCAAATGTTTGTCTATTTATATGTGAATAGCACAATTTATTTATGCATGCCGCGTCTGGTGTGAACACAGCATTATACATTAAGTAATAAAGTAATTCAGCATGTCGAAGGCCAGATTATTAGGCGAAAATGTTCATGTTTGAACTATTACAAACAATTAAGTCTCCAAGAATTTAAAAATCTTATGAAAGCCACTGTCATAGTGCTAATTTTCGTAAAAAAAAAAGTTGAAATAATGAATAATTATTTACTGTTTTTTAAAAAGCCCACAGTAACTATATAGTCCATTTTCATTATCACAATATATTGAATTATCGAATATCGGAATATGTCTACACACAAGCAAACCACAGACGCCTTTTATAGCCATGAGGCGGTCAGGTTAAGTGCCTGCATTCTCCACCAAGTCTCCTGCCATGAATAGTTAATGGGACTGCCCCCCTTCATTACGGTGCAATCTCTGATAGTCTTGAGTCTGACCTTGGGGGGTCTGCATCTTCATATAGACCCTTTACTTCCTCATATTAATCACAGTCCATAAAAAAAGATAAGAGACTCCCCGGGAACCACCTCCCGCCCCCTTATTACTGTCTGCACCAGAAAAGCCGCTATCACGCTCAACTGAAATATCATCGGTCTGATTAATTCTTAGCTGCAGACTGAATTACATATTCTAGTGGAATAAAGGAAATTGATTCTGTAACTGAAAGGCCACATTCCCTCAATAGACCTACATTAGTGGAATATAACGAGTGGATAGCAATGACCTTGTTCACAAATGAACTGAATAATAGTTTTCAATTGTGTGTCTAAACAGACCTGGTTGACAGTGTAAGATTAGTCACAATAATCATTATTACGATATTAATAGAAGACAAAAATTACTTGGTCATGCATGCATGCACACCATATAATGAGCTTCTTTTTAAAATATATAATTTACTCATCATTTTAAATATTGTTTTTATAATTAGTAACAGTTCATAACTATTGTGATTGAAGTAATTGGATACATTAAAGTATCTGATATAAAAGTAAACAAAATCTATCCAAAAGTAATCATAAAAACTTTCCTTGTGAAGGTGAAATAAGCCCTTGGAAATCAGCTCTTATACTGTATGTAAATGTTACTCATTAACAAATATGTAAATTATTTACTCTTTTGGACCATAATTGTTTTTTAAATTATTCAAAATCCAAATATGCACACTTTTCTACTACAAAGCAGCTGAAAAAACAATGACTAGAAAAACTGATGATTTGTGAATAACCATGTATTGATTATGTAAGGACACGATGTAGATTATTATGTAAATAAACAATGCAATATTTTCTAATCATTCAACAGCCTAGAGTAATTATTCCACTTATAGCGGGTGTGCCTCACACATCCTAAAAAGTGAAGATCTGGGGCCGGTTGCACCAGCTGTAAGCAAGTTAAATGTAACCTAGTTGTGACTTAAAGAGACACCAAGTTACAATTTTTGTTTTGCACCACTGAACTTACACTACATTCCAACTAAATATTTATGGCAGTCTCTCCCCATGTATAACGCTCGAAAAGGGATGACAGTAAGATTAGTTTACAGTGAGGAGCTCATGATAATAATGAAGAATGGTCCTCCTCTACTCCCAGCCTTAATTTCCTCCCAAATCTCACATTTTTTTTTCAGTTTGTGAAAAAAGTTTTTTCTTTTAAGGAGTGTTTTGTGTTAATTGTATCAATTAAAATGAGGATTTTTCATGACTGAGTTTTTCTTCCTGCTTTTTTCTCTTTCATATGTAGGATATATATAAAAAAATAAGTTTAATGCTTTAAAAACTTAATGTGTATTTTGTGTGCATTCATGGCTCATGATGCAGTTGTGTGCATCATTTGTTATTAGTGACTGACTGTAATTTAATGTGCTATAAAAATTTAATTCATGATTCATTTTCATAGGACAGTTATGTATAAAGATGCATTAGTTGCAGAATTTTAAAGCAGTTTAACGATTTAAATGGGGTGACGCAGTGACGCAGTAAGTAGTGCTGTTGCCTCACAGCAAAAAGGTCACTGGTTCGAGCCTCGGCTGGGTCAGTTGGCATTTCTGTGTGGACTTTGCATGTTCTCCCTGCGTTCGCGTGGGTTTCCTCCAGGTGCTCCGGTTTCCCTTACGGTTCAAAGACATGTGGTACAGGTGAATTGGGTAGGCTAAATTGTCCGTAGTGTATGGGTGTGAATGAGTGTGTGTGGATGTTTCCCAGAGATGGGTTGCAGCTGAAAGGGCATCTGTTGCGTAAAACATGTGCTGGATAAGTTAGAGGTTCATTCTGCTGTGGTGACCACGGATTAATAAATGGACTAAGCCGAAAAGAAAATGAATGAATGAACAATTTAAATGCTTTATTTGATATTTCGTCATTCAGTGTGACTATGCATGAATTTACGGAGAGCTTACGACCAACTAACTTCGTTTTGCCTAAAGAACATGTGGTGCAACCAAAGTAAGAACAAATTTAGTTACAAAGTAGCTAGTAGTTACTAAGCCCCTAGTGTGGACTAATGTTCAGGTTTAAGATCAGCTGGTGTAACCCTACCTTGGGCTCTTTGACTGCCTTAATGAAATACAGGCAATAAACCCTGCCTTCTCCATGTTAATGAATTGGAGTTTAATCCAATTTAAAAATAATAATAACAATAACACTTCCTATATAATTCCTGGAGTCAATTATTTCCCTTATACCACGACTACCACACCTTAAGACACTGTTCAGAAGTGTTGTATTTTAAGACATTGGTCAAGATTTTGTCCTCAAACAATTCCAGTGAGTAGTACTACAGTATCTCATCCCTGCTGAAAAAAACCCCCAGCTTAAACCAATCTAAGCTGGTTGGCTGGTTTCAACTGGTCAACCAGCCTGGTTTTAGAGGGGGTTTTTCCATTTCCAGGCTGGTTTCCAGCCATTTCCAGCCTGGTCTTAGCTGGTCAGGCTATTCAAGCTAAAACCAGCTAATGCCAACTTGACCAGGCTGGTTTAAGCTGGACATACTGTAGCTGGTTTTGGCTGGGCTCCCAGCCTGGCTAGGGTGGTCAAGCCGGTTTTAGCTGGTCATCTCTCAACCTGACCAGCCAATGGCCAAAACCTCTCTAAAACCAGGCTGGTCGACCAGCTGAAACCAGCCAACCAGCTTAGACTGGTTTAAGATGGATTTTTCAGCAGGGATCTAAAGTCTTCTGTTTTGGTTTGATTTGACTTTATGAATATCTTAGGCTATGAAATATTTAAGCGCAGTGATATGGAAATGTAATGTGGTTAATACCTGTCTGGAATTACTTTAGCATTGTGGTTCCAGGAAAAAAATAAAATACAATAAAAGAAATAACTAATAAATCACACCTAAAGGCTAATTTACATCACACACGAACGCCAACAAACAAAAAGTCTGTCGGAGCTTGTTGAGTCTGTGTGTTACCCTTGTCTACCTGTGTTATAGACCTTTTTGCCTATTGTCTTTTTTCTATTGGAGTTTGTTTTCATATGGAGGGTCTTAGCAGTATGATATGATTTTCCAACAGACTGCAACAATCTCAGATTTAATCTGACCAGATAGGCGTCACGTAAATGTCTTTTTAGCACTGAGAGGGATCATTTAATTAATTATTTAATTATTTAATCATTGCGCTTGGCAATTGTTGGGAGTAGTGTGAACGTGAATATATATATATATATATATATATATATATATATATATATATATATATATATATATATATATATATATATATATATATATATATTTTTTTTTTTTTTTTTTTTTTTTTCACAACATTCTAATCACAATCAACTTGTTTGTTGGTGTTAGTTGGTGCTTGTCTGTGCAGTGTGAATGGGATTTTAGAATGTTCAGCCAACCAGAATCAAGAATTCAACAATGTTGTAGGATGAAGCTTATTAATCCTATTTTTTTAGCTGTGATTAACTGGTTGAATGAGACCAAGTAATAAATGTTCTATACTCAAATCTATACCCAAAAACATATTTTATTGTTGAGGCTAAGTAGAAGCAAACAGAAGAACTGATATCTTACCTACTAGTTAAAACAACTATTCTACTAACCAGCAAAGCTCGTCACACTTGACAGTTTGCATACTTTACAGTTGTGAAATGTCTCATGCGAAAAATGTTTTAGTTTCTAATTTAAACTCTATTTTACCTAAATTTTTAGGTATGTTATGCCTCAATATCTGAAAATATAAAAAAAAAACTGTCATGAAAACATCCTGAATGCTTCAAATGATTTTTATTCATTTAGATTTATCTTTGTTTTAGTTATTTTTAATACACTCTCCTTTTTACATGCTGTCACCCGATAGCTTTGATATCCTTTTTCTCTGAGGACTCCTTACATAACAATCTGTATTTTTTTTCTTATTTGAGCTCAAATACCTGTTTATGCTGTGAAACTGTTTATGCTTTCTACATATAACAACCTCTGTGATGCTATATTTGCGAAGCTGTCCAAAGTTGACCTCAGCAATCAGACACAAAAGTCTCAATCGCACCAAAGTTTCAGAAGTAAACAATGCCTTGCTGTGTCATCAGGCAGTTACAGTCTGCTTTATTACACAGCAGACAGGAAATCAATCTCTTTGTCCTGCTGTCAACAAACTTGAACATAGTGCAGAACATAGAAGCAATGCATGGACAACAGAGCATGTGATGACAAATGATGTGAGGCAGATGAAAGCATTTACAACTGAAAAAAGTAATTATCAGATGTTCGGTGGTCATTATGACTCCTAATCTTGGACCAACTTGCTGTTCATCCTCCTTAAGCACTTCTGTGTCTTTTAGACTGCAGTTCTGCATCTTTATATTTGGCCAAAGGAGAACTGGTAAACCCCAACTGAGCCTGTATTCTCCCAAGGTGTTTTTTTCACATTTGTAAAAATTGGTGGAGCATTTTGAATCTCTGCCACTGTTGCTTCTGGTTTGCTTGGTTGGTGTCAGTGAAGCTGCTCTTCTATGGATCATCCTTCAACAGTGACATTCGTATTAACCCCCAAGAGTATAAGGGTGTTTTGGGGCCCTGGAGAGGTTTTGACATGCACTGACATTTATGTTGTTTTCTATCCGCCGCTGGGTCTAAACGTTCTTCAAAATGTATGTGTTCGTCATCAGAGTCACACTCTTCCTCTGAGGAGAAAGTCAATTCTTCATCGCTGTCCAGTACCATCCGAAGTGCTTCTTCACTTGTGTAGCATGCCATCATTTAAAAAAGTTGTGTGTTTTCGTTTTCGTGGAGTTTCAGTGCATTTTACCGATTCGCTTCTAAAAACAGTTTGCGGAGAGACAATAGAAAGAATGCCTACACTCTTTATTTTCCTTATTTTGCAAACACACACATGTTTGTTGTCATTGTGAGTGTACACAAAAAAATAGACATCTAACATGATCAAAACTGAAAGTGTAATTTAAGTTCTTTTCGGTGTTATGACAAGAGGATGCATCAAAACGGGTATACGCGGTATTCAAACCCTGCATGGGGGTTAAACTGAACTGAATCGGTTTAAATTTAACTAAAACTACACCAGAATTCTACCACTACTCTACTCCCTGCCTGATTTGCTGGAATGTACCACAATCTATGGGCTAAATGACTATAGATGATTTAAAGTTGACTCTTATGTTATTAAAGTCAAGTCGATGTCTCCTAGTCGCTGTAATGTCATCAATAAAAATATGCGAATGTTTTGCAACACAACATAATTTGTAATTTATTTGCAGGAAAAATACACACACATGCTGTTGGACAGCACACATTGCAAAATCAATACAATATTGGCAATGACTAATTTTAGTGCAACACAAATGCATTGCCGACACTGTTCATTTCGATAACAATGCAACATTAGCACAGGCTAATTTTTGTGCAAAATAAATGCAGTCAACACATTGATCACTGCACGTTCTAAGAATGTAATAATAACAGATATTTTAGTGTAAAAGTAATGCATATTTTATCAGCATTTAGAACAGTGATTCATGGCAATTCATGGCAATTCAATTCAACGCACGAAAGATGGACAACAGCCAATCACATTCTTTACAGTATTGTGTAAATACAGTTGGCTAGCATCTACTCTATTAGTATTTGCATAGAGCGATCTAACTGGCTGACACCCGTCTGACAAATTAAGGTTCACGTGAATCATTGATGCTGACACAAGAAAAAAAACATTTAAATTTATTTCAATAATCCGATTCAGGGGTGCTTAGGTGGCACAGTGGCTAGCGCTGTCGCCTCAAAGCAAGAAGGTCACTGGTTCGAGCCTGTCAGTTGGTATTTCTGTATGGAGTTTGCATGTTCTCCCCGTGTTCGCGTGGGTTTCCTCCGGGGGCTCCGGTTTCCCCCACCAGTCCAAAGACATGCGCTAGAGGTGAATTGGGTAAGCTAAATTGTCTGTAGTGTATGTGTGTGAATGAGTGTGTAGGGGTGTTTCCCAGTGATGGGCTGCAGCTGGAAAGGCATCCACTTCGTAAAACATATGCTGGATAAGTTGGCAGTTCATTCTGCTGTGGCGACCATAGATTAATAAAGGGACTAAGTCGAAAAGAAAATGAATGAATGAATCTGATTCAGTGAACCTACCTTCGTGTGTAAGGCTGCCATGTAGTTCAAGTGAAAAACCATGTGATGTGACCAGAAAAAATGTATAAAATAAAGTTGTCTAGTCTGTGCAACCCCTACCACAATCTGAAATATTATTATGGCTTTTTATTCACTTTTCTTCATCTATAGTAAGCTGCTTTGACACGATTTACATTGTCAAAGCACTATAGAAATAACGATGAGTTGACTTGACTCCTACGGCAATTCTTGAATACAAAAGCTCTCACAGGGCTAGTCCTCTTTCAAAAGGTCATGATATTTAGATATTTATTTTGATGCTAAAGTGTATGAAAATTTTAGATACTAATATACAGTCAAGCCTGAAATTATTCATAAATACCCCAGGGGTATAGTACGTTATGGTACATAATATAAAACTTTTAGAATTAAAGGTGTAACTTATAATAGTATGCAAAAGTGGCAGCTTCTACATCATTTTTGCTGAGAGTGTAACCACAGTCAGGATAAAAATGTGTCTTGTACTGTAACTGACACACATACTGTACCTTGTGGGAGGTCGTACCAAGTGTGAAGTGACATGATGCTAAATGAGAAAAAAATGTACAAAGGGTAACAAGTTTTGGTCTAGTAGTGTCCGGTGTAAAGAAATGAATGTCTCATCCCACTCATCAAGTGTATAAATAAGAAAAACTTTAAGTGCCGCAAGAATAAAGCTCTCAGATGTCTCTTTCAACTTCTGCTTTGCTAATAATACATCACTGAATCAGATTTTAGAAAGTAAAACACATTACAATCAATGTCACTTTTAAGTAAAGTCAGGCCAGTAGCTATATTTGTGATGCTTTCTGGCAGTTATTTTCTGGCATGCAAAGCAAATCTATGACTAATAAATAAAATGTCATATCAAAAACTGCAAGTCAAAATAACTTTTACATTTTCATTCATTAATTTTCTTTTCATCTTAGTCCCTTTATTAATCTGGGGTGGCCACAGCGGAATAAACCGCCAACTTATCCAGTATATGTTTTACACAGTGGATGCCCTTCCAGCTGCAACCCATCATTGAGAAACACCCATACACTCTCATTCACACACATTCACTACATATAATTTAGCTTACCCAATTCACCTTTAGTGCAAGTCTTTGGACTGTGAGGGAAACTGGACCACCTGGAGGAAACCCACACAAACACAAGGAGAACATGCAAACTCCACACAGTGCCACCGCGCTGCCTACTTTTACAAATTTCAACATAAACAGATCCACGAAGGATACTTATGTTAAAGTTGCATTTAAAAAAAAGGAAATTCTCAATTAAATAGTTGCACATCTTAGGCCACTGAAGTAATTTTTCCACCTGTTAATAACATGCATTTTCATTGAACTTATCAGAAGTGGTAAATTGAGATGCATTACTGATTCCACCTGCTATTAACATGCGTTCAAATGTATTTCTTGTGACCACTTGTGTTCACACTTTGTTGAGACCCTTCCCTCTCAAATTACACACTATATCATTTTTGTGGGAGCACTCAATGTGATGGGTGGATGACAACTACAATTTTGATTACATTAGAAATATTTACATTATAATTATGATAAAATAATTCAAAACATATACAACTGAAATGTATTATTTATTAACAGAATTAAATAAAATCATTATGACTTTTGATTTTAAAGTCTTTTGCCTTTACTTTACTTTGACTTTAGTTAAATGAACTAATGTTATCAAATGAATTTACTGTTCAAAGTTAAAGAACAAAAGGCCTACAGTATAAACAGGCACAGAATTTGCAATGTCGTAATCCAGATTAACGTGAAAATGTTCATCTTTAAAAATAAACCACCTATTAAGTCTTCAAGCATTTAGTGCTGTGAAGAATAACCACCGCCAATACAACAATCTCAATATTCTTAAAAGACACTCTAAAAACATTAAATAATCCACAATTGTTCAGGGTATTTTGATGTGCCCACAATGTCAATAATGTGCATGTTCATTATTACAAATATAGTGAATGATTGAATATTGGCAATGAGGTACCGTATGAATATATTGCTGCACATCTTCTAACATGTCCCATAAAAGTCACGTTTGGTCAGTTAAAGGAATATAGGTGGAATTGAATACATTTTAGAATATCTTTGGAAATAGTTCGAAGCTGATGAACTCCTAACCTTATCCACTTTTGAACGGACTGATGAAAATGCATGCTTAACCAGGTAAACCAACTTACTCCGATTGGAAGCATATTTTTGACATTAACTGTAAACCTATACCTCAGATCTGATTG
This sequence comes from Danio aesculapii, assembly GCF_903798145.1. NCBI lineage: Eukaryota > Metazoa > Chordata > Actinopteri > Cypriniformes > Danionidae > Danio > Danio aesculapii. Next base: position 9,442,145 of record NC_079443.1, on the reverse strand, counting down.
GATGATTGGAATATTGTTCTAGGATCAAGAAGTATGTGTAATCAGGAACAATCAATCTCTCATTTCTAAATTTCTAATTTCTAAATAAATTCTAATTTCAAATTTCTAAATATACATTGGTTATATTTCATTGCAGACAATACAACAAACATTAAGTAATGTGTTTTCAAAATAAACACTTATTCCAATTTTGGTTCTTGCAACACATTTCAAACAAGTTGGAACAGTAAAGCATTCACTACTTTGTAATCTTGCCATTCCTTTTCACAGCACTTCAAAGCTGTTTATGGACTCAAGACACAAAGTGATGAAGTGTTGCAGGTGAAATTTTGTCCCATACTTACAGAAAACAAGTCCTAAGGTGGGCAAAAGTACTGGGTCTTTGTTTTCACATTTTGCGATTCAAAACAAACCACACATTCTCTATTGGAGACAGGTCAGGACTGCAGGCAGGCCAGTCAAGTACCTGTATCCTCTATCTCCACAGCCAGTACTTTGTAATGTAGGCAGACCACAAAACACATCTGACCAACCTACACGTTTCCACTGTGTGATGGTCCATCTCAGCTGCCACTTTCATGGAAAGTGTTATCGCATGTTGCACTAGCAAAATCTGGTTCTATGTCCAGAATTCATTAAAAAAGGGATAAAGTACCTGGATGACCTTACAATCCCAGTTAGATTGTAAAGTGTGCATTTGACTGACATGTTACTGTCCTATGAGGCCACTGAAGAGGATTATGAATAGAAGAAACACAACTTATGCTGTAGCTCACATGACAGTGTCAACATGGTTGATCTATTTATGTAGTATGTCCAAATTAGATTACTATTACATACATTTATACCACACAGAACCTTTTTTATTTTTAACAATTGCAAATTAAGTGAATTAATTTAAAATGCTGAACATATCCTGCTATATTGTATGAAGTCTCTTTGCCAAGACATCTTCCAAAAATTCCAGATGAGAGATTTTTTCATAACCTTAAATGCCAGTTATGCATGTGCGCTTGTCACAACTATTTCTGTAACAAACAAGCCAGCAAACCATCTTCACCATGAATCCCCTCATGCTTTCTCCTCTCACAGCCTGAACAAACTGTGAAAGTGTGAAGTTTCTTGACGTTTTCACAAAAAAACTGTAAGCAACCATCATGGGTCATTCGTTTTTCACACTCTGTATGTAAACAAAGCATATTTGTCCATCAATTCTTATCTACAGAACTAATGTAGCACCTCTGAAACTAATAATACAACAGATTCTGACTCGCAGTACTGTATGAATAAATTGATATACACTAAATTGGCTGGCTAAATTAGATTCAGTGTTCTTCATACGGAGATAATGTCCTCCTAGGACTCTGTTTATGAAACTGATGACCATAAATTTGAACCTCAATGGGAATGAAACTGTGTATTATATGAAAACTGCAGCCCGAGCACAGCTTGGGGGTAAAAACACTACAAAATGGTGAGAAAAAGATACAACGGAGCAAAAAATAAAAGTAGGTCAGATACACATCTCAACCAACCCACAGCAGAGCAAAAAGACATCAAATAACAACGGGTTGTAGGAGAGCAGGAGCTGGAGCTCAGAGATGTGAATGATTTATGAATTGATGCTGATCAGTGGCTTTGAGCTTTACGTTCTACCGGCTTAATAGGAGCAGTGAGAATCAAGCCTGTTATTCAAATTAATCCCAGGAGTTTTTCTAAGGGTTTACAGTCATGTGACACTTGTCCATAAGCACATGGTGGGTTGAGAAGAATGAAACCTGATGAGTGGCTTTTCCTGATTTGTGATTTGTAACAGATTGAGATGCAAACCAGTGAAACCTACATGTAGACAGCAACCGGTGAAGTAGAAATGAGCATTTCCAATAGGCATGGGCTGGTTTATGTTTGTGATGGTATCATGGTTTCCACTACATTCATTATTCCACACCACGCCCCGCCACACCAAATTTCATCCCGCCACGGCTTCATTACAGCTTCTCATTTAAAACATACAGTCGTTTTTTTTATAGTGGGTTATAATCGCATCAAAACGTATTCAAATGTAAGTGAATTATAACAGTGCAAACTTTTCTGCAATCGTAGTAGTGCTGTGCATTATTTGTTTAACCCTTTAAGGTGACATGCTGACTGACTGACAGGTGCGTGATGCGTGAGGCCAGCAAACACGACATAGCTTTCAGTAATGATGAACAGTTTCCATAATTATACTTTATTCATAAATAAATGTGTATGGCTCTGCATACATTGATTTTATCTTGCTGGAGTTTCACTTTACCTCAGTACGCTCTGTAGATCTATTGGAGACATTTATAAAGATTCCTAGCAAATCTAATAAATGTTGGAGACATACTCATTACATAAGCGCACTAAATCGCACTTCAGCAGCGTTTATTTAAGCGCGCACAAGAAAATCTGCACTTGAGTAGCGTATATTTGAGGGTGTGCAAGAAGTTTTGTGTACGAACAGAGGAAATTGGCGCTTGAGCACAGAGATTCACATGCTCGTATTACATAAATGCGATCTCGACTTGTAATACTGTGCTCACGACATAAAGAGGCTGGACAGCCTTGACAAATTTCCCTTTCTAATAGAAATCTCTGTGTAGTTCCATGTCTTAATTTCACTAAGCTATTTCCCCCAGCATACAACGTACTCATCGCATTACAAAAGTAGGGCCCAAAACCTCAATGGTTTCAAAAGCTTTGAAGAAATCCAAAAACAAAATTAAACTATCATCCTGAATAAAATCAGGACAATCAATAAGGTCAAAAACAAGTCTAATGTTATTAAAAATGTGACGATTTTTTCATAAAACCTGACTGATTTTCATCAATAATGAAGTGTAAAACCAACTTAAAACGCTTAGAAAAAATAAGGGCAAACAATTTATAATCGTTATTAAGTAGACTGATAGGTCCCCAGTTATCTAAAAGAAGTGTGTCTTTTTTAGGTTTAGGTATCAAACAAAAAAAAATTATTTTCACTTTGCGATTTTTGGAGATTTGCAATTATTTATTTATTTTTTTGCTCAATACTTTATTTTTTGTTTGCAAAACCTTTTTTATTTTGCAAGTATATATGGCCCTAGATTGACTCCATACTACTACCATTGCTCAGATGTTTCCAACATATATCCAACTGACCTGATTTTCTGCTTATTACTGGGATTAACACAAGTCAGAATTTCATGATGACCTACAAATCAGAATCAAGTATTTTAGAGAGCCGTTCAACAACTGAAAATATTTGTAGGGCAAGTGAAAGTAAATGAATAATCTAACTGCAATGTAAACCCCTGACAAACTAGATATAGATTACACCTATAATTAAAATAAATATGATTACAATACAAAAGCCCTTGGTTGTATGAGCAGGTGTTCAACAGTATGATTATTTATGACTGTAGACTACACATTTTATAGACAAGTACTGAAGCAGGTTAATGGCCAAACGAAACTCCCTCTTCACTCATTTATTACAAACATGAATTCTGCAGCAAGCTGTTCTGCTGCATCTGTAGTCTGCAAAAGCCATCGCATCGCCTATCAAAAACCCATTTCTGTCATTAAACGCTGACATACGACTGGGGGAACATTGGCTTGCTGTCAGTGTTTTAATGAGAAGATGAAGCTTTTCAGGCACTACGAATGGACAAGCTCTAGGTTTGCATGAACGCAAATAATTCTGGCTCCGTCAGTTCAGGTCGGTATCAATTCTGCAAGGATGTGCCCAGTTTACATCTGGTGTTTTAAGTAAATCTGATTATGAGTGAATGAGAGAGACACATTCCTTTTTACATCTGGTGTTTGAATCTGTATGTCCTTTGTCCACTTTCCTGTTTTTAATAACACTTTTTGTAATGTTTAAGAATGAGGTAAGTAGGTGGAGGATAGGTGGACCACGCAAACATCTACATTATCGAAGCAATCTGGACAAATGTGTTTGCAACTCGCTCTAAGGGGACAAAAGTGATTGTGTAATCAGGAACAAAGGACCTAAATGTCAATTATTTGAGATTTGTGATTATGTGTGTAGCATTTGATTTTATTCAGACTGAAATGTGCGATGTACCAAAACAACAAAAACTCTGGAATCTGAAGAAAACGGCCCAGTACAGACTTTGAATTATTCTTGCCCTCTTTCCCGAACTTTCCCGTCCCTCTGGTATTAATAAATCCTCACGTGTGACTGGTAACAAGGTTTTGTTCAATTTTTTTGATAATGTATGATTAAATTCCAACAGATGAGTGAAACTTTACGTTACTGGTTATCTAACTAAGATAAATAAATGAGGCTATTTATTAAGAAATGAAATTTAATATTGATTATTCATTAGGAAAAAATCCTACTTTAATGATAATATTAATGATTATGATTAGAATGATGACAATTATTATTATTATCATCATCATCATTATTATCATCATTAATTTTTATTTTTGAAAAGTCTACTTTTACAATTTGATACATGAAAAACCACTGCAGAAATGTTTTAACCAACAGGCTCATGTCATATACAGTACAGATACTTTATAAATAACCTATTATACATTAAAAGCATATGCTATGTCTTTTGCTTCCACAAGCTTTGGAGACATAATGTAAATTACGTTTTTAAATAATAGGTCACCTATATTTTCGTCATATTTTGAGCCACCACTGTGTTCAAAATGATACCAATGTTTTCAAAGTGCACTGCGAAGGCAGATCAATCGCTAAAACTGAACTGTAAAAATGCTTTGAAAGCAAATTACACCCAAGAGAGATGACTTTTAACGCTTTTTTAAAAATAATTCCAAGTTTAAATGTTAGAATGTTCTAAACAAATAGGGCATAGGAGGGATAACTGGGCATAGAACACAGCCAGGAATTATGTTTATAACTACAGCTCTAGAGGTGTAGTCGTAAGCATACAAGTTTGCGTCTACTACTGAGAGTCCAAACACTGAAGAGCAAATCCAATGATGCGCAGCTCTATAGATCCCGAACCATGCAAGCCAGTGGTGACAGCGGAGAGGGAAAAAAAACTTCACTAATGGCGGAAGTGAAGAAAAAAAACCTTGAGAGAAACCAGGCTCAGTTGGGCACGATCATTTTAATTTCTCCGCTGGCCAAACGTCTTGTGCAGAGCTGCAGTCTCAGTGGCGGAGGCTGGAAGCTGGCCTCAGCGAAGACTCGTTTGTCTCTGGAGCGTCACAGGAATCAGTCTCATGTTCTCCACTCTTCCATGACCATCACAGTAGCTGCTCAGGATTTGGCCTGGTCCAGGATATGGAAACCTTGGGATCATCTCGTCGTTGGTCTTGGATCGAATCAGTGACTCTGCATAGTCTGAGGGCCTCGGGAAGAGTATTCCCAGGTGGAAATGGAGAATAAAGAAAATAATCAGCGTAGCTGATGTTCACAGTGTATATCAACAAGATGCAGAACCTGTGTGGAAGCCCCCTAAGTGGTGCACTAAGTGTATGCTTTACTGAACAGATAGGTCTTTAATCTAGTTTTGAATTGGGAGAGTGTGTCTGAGCCTCGGACGTTATCTGGAAGGCTATTCCAGAGTTTAGGAGCTATAAATGAGAAGGCTCGACCTCCTTTACTCGACTTTGCTATTCTAGGTACTACCAGAAGCCCTAGGTTTTGAGACCTTAAAGAGCGAGTTGGATTGTAGCGAGACAGAAGATTGGTTAGATAAACAGGAGCTAGATTATTTAAAGCTTTATATGTAAGAAGCAATATTTTAATTCAATACGAAACTTAACAGGCAGCCAGTGTAAGGAGGATAAAATTGGTGTGATGTGATCAAATTTTCTAGACCTGGTAAGAACTCTGGCAGCTGCATTTTGTACTAATTGAAGTTTGTTAATAGAGGATGCTGGGCAGCCAGCAAACAGTGCATTACAGTAGTCCAGCCTAGAAGTCATAAAAGCATGGACTAGCTTTTCTGCATCTGAGATGCATAGCATACTTCGTAACTTAGCGATATTTCTCAGATGAAAGAAAACAGTTTTTGTGACATGGGATATATGATTTTTAAAAGTTAAATTGCTGTCTAATATGACACCCAGATCTTTTATAGTAGAGCTAACGCTAACTTTGTATCCCTCTAATTGTAGGTCGAGTTGTGAGATCTGCTGTGTACAGGATTTAGGCCCAATAAGTAATAATTCTGTTTTGTCTGAGTTTAAGAGAAGATAATTGTTGGACATCCAGTCTTTAACATCTTTAATACACTCAGTTAGCTTGGACAGTTTAGACGCATCATCAGCTTTAGTTGAAATATATAATTGAGTATCATCTGCATAGCAGTGAAAGCTGATCCCATGTCTTCTAATAATGTCTCCCAGGGGTAGCATGTATATTGTAAACAGCAAAGGGCCTAAAATTGATCCTTGAGGCACCCCATATTTTACTGGGCTGATTTGTGAAGGCTGTCCATTAATATTCACAAACTGGTAACGGTCAGATAAGTATGACTTAAACCATTGTAGGGCCTGTCCCTGGACACCTGTTGTCTTTAAGCGATTAATAAAGATACCATGGTCAATGGTGTCAAATGCCGCACTAAGATCGAGTAGAACTAATAGCGAGATGCACCCTTGGTCAGCAGCTAAGAGTAAATCGTTGGTTATTTTCACTAATGCAGTTTCTGTACTGTGATGAGCTCTGAAACCTGACTGAAACACTTCAAAAACATTGTTCGTCTGCAGAAAGGAGCATAATTGAGCAGAAACAACTTTTTAAGTATTTTAGATATAAATGGAAGATTTGAAATAGGCCTATAATTAGCTAAGTTGCTGGGGTCCAGTTGTGGTTTCTTAATAATAGGTTTAATAACAGCTAACTTGTAAGGATTTGGAACATGGCCTAAAGATAAAGAAGAGTTGATAATGTTAAGAAGAGGTTCTCCTATAACAGGTAGCAATTCTTTCAGTAACTTTGTTGGAATTGGGTCCAATATACACGTAGCTGATTTAGAGCTATTTATAATTTTGTCTAGCTCTTCCTGTTCTATGATTTTAAAGCACTGTAGGTTATTTAGATTCAGTGGCGTGTTTACTGGATCTGAAGTATAAGGCGGTGCAGAAAGTTTAATATCTCCTATTTTCTGTCTAAAGCCTTCTATTTTATCACTGAAAAAATTCATGAAGTCATCACTACTAATTTGTGGTGGAACGTTTTCTTCCAAAGATGACCGATTATTTGTGGTAATTTAGCAATGGTGTTAAATAAGAATCTAGGATTGTTATGATTATTTTCTATCAGTTTGAGGAGGTGCTCAGCCCTGACAGATTTTAAAGCCCTCCTATAGCTGGACATACTGTCTTTGTATGCAATTCTAAAGACTTCTAAATTAGTATTGGCCTCCAAAATAACCTGACATAAACCCAATTAAACACTCATGGTCCAAGTTGGAAAAGCACTTTCACATTGCATCACTACAAAAAATTATTCATTTGATTTACTAATTTTTAAGGTAACCGGTTGCAAACAATGTAAATGGGCTGCATTTAAACAAACAAATTAAAATGTAATAATGTTCAATGCTTAATTTAAATTCAGCCCAAATTATTGGTTTGCAACAAGTTAATTTTGTCATTTTTTCCAGTGTAGAGAATCTGCTGGTGAGATCATTATCGCCACCTTACCAAACCATAAATCTGTGGGGTACTGGAATTCCTACAGGTTATTAAGAATGTGGTGATAACGTAATGGCACATTGGTGTGCATGTGTGTAAATAGGACTCATTCCAGACTTGTAGAATTACATTTCAAGCATGTTCCATTCATTTCCCTTGAACTGGACTGATATACAACAGATGTATAGTATACAGCAAACTGAATACAGTATGCATGTAAAATGCTTAAATGTGACAGGGAACATTTGACTCTGTAACTACTTGTTTAACTTATGGTCATGGGTTTAAACCACTGACAGAGTTGGCAATAAAAGAGCCGGCATTTTCCAACATTGTGTTTGTAATCAGTTTGTAACGATCCTCTGGCTGTGTGTGTGTGTGTGTGTGTGTGTGTGTGTGTGTGTGTGTGTGTGTGTGTGTAAAATCAATGGAATCTGGAACAGGTGCATGTGAGCGGTGCATGACTGGATATATAGTTCTTTAGAGTGGTGTGTCAGTGTAGTTCTCCAGCAATTTGCATGTATACCAGCCATCTGCAAGGATTAGATCACTGGTGATTGTGAACTAATGGAGTAAACCTGTGCTTAATTTGTAAATTGTGAGGTCCCGAAACAGATCAGGGTAACGGATTCGGCATGTTACCAGAGGAGGGTGAAGTTGTTGCAGACGAAAGTGAAAGCGTGTGAGGACGGGGATCGGTAAAATGAGGTGCCGGATCAGATTTCAGAGGTGCTGGATCCGGATCCGGCTTGTTCCAGCACAAATTAAGCCATAGAGTACAGACACAAAAAATATGAAATTTAGCTAATTATTTCATGATAATTGAAGCTTGATATAGGTTTCAGAAAGCAGAGATGGACAATAATAGGAAGTGTAGGCCATTAAGTTGAAAACTGTACACATATTAATATTATTTTTAGATATAACTTAACATATTTTTTTATTTAAAAAAAAAAAAAGAATAAACTCAGTAACACAGAAGGAACTCAAACTATACATACAGTATATGTATTTTAATTTCAAGGAAAAATCTAATCAACTCATTCATCACACAATCCCAAATGGTATTTCTTGCCTGTGTCTGGCATGTGATAAGAGTTTGCGTTGTGATCTGTTACCTCCCATGCGAATGCATTGATCTCCGGCCCCGCTGTTTTGTGACAGGATTGATTTCTCTGCTGTTTTAGTCACAGCCGCGCATGGGACGGCTCCAAGAAAAGGTGAGCGTAGATCTCGGTTAATGTTTTAAATCTATGAGGATATTCCATCAAATTATGACAGACTGCTCCAAGCGTGCTAATGCATTTTTTATCATCAGACAGTTCACTGACCAATGAGATTAAATGTCAGCTGTGTCCACTACAGGCTGAGAGGACTTCATTTCACATCATGAAGATTAGAAACTCAGTTATGGTTCAATTGAGGAAAACTGCAAGGCTGAGAGGGCAATTATGGAAAAAAACATTGTTTATATTTCTTTTCTTGCCCCACAGAATTTATAAAATGCCAAGAGAAGAATGGCAGAACAGTCACATTGAAACTGATTATCTAGGAATAAGACTGTGGAATGGAATAGAAAATTGTATTTTTTTGCATATAGGGTTTGCTTGCTGAAACGGCGACCTGGCCCCGGATAAGTAATTGAAAATTAATGGATTTATTTTATTATTTTTAGCGTGTACATTTTTGGAGAACTGTTATGCAGCTCTTTCTGTATTATATATATATATATATATATATATATATATTATATATATATATATATATATATATATATATATATATATATATAAATATACATAAATATAATATATATATATATATTTATGTATATTTATATATATATATATATATATATATATATATATATATATATATATATATATATATATATATATACATAAATATAAATATATATATATATATATATATATATATATATATATATATATATATATATATATATATATATATATATATATAGCATCACACTGTTACAAAATAGTGCCTATAAAAACCTGCATTCTGCCTTGATGGGGGAACATTAGCCAGTGGGGGAGTGTCTTTCATCTTTCCAAGTGTGAATTGCAGAAATATTCATGACCATTGTCACCGAACGCATACAGCAATGCTGACCATAAAACTGACTTTACAAAATGTAAATCATTGTAATGTTTTCTTGAATGTCTGTCTGAATAAGATAACAGAATAATTTTCACATAATTGGTAAGTGAGGCAACTTGGTGGCTCAGTGGTTAGCAATGTTGCCTCATAGCAAGAAGGTCACTGGTTAGAGTCCCAACTGGATCAGTTGGCATTTCTGTGTGGAGTTTGCATGTTCCCGCCGTGTTCACGTGGGTTTCCTCCAGGTGCTCCAGTTTCCCCCACAGTCCAAAGACATGCAGTACAGGTGAATTGAATAAACTAAATTGGCCTTAGTGTATGTGTGAAGGAGTGTTTATGCATGTTTCCCAGTATTGGGTTGTAGCTGGAAGGGCATCCGCTGTGAAAAACATATGCTGGATAAGTTGGCGGTTCATTCCGCTGTGGCGACCCCTCAGGCCTGTTCAGTGTGGTTTTTGGACCTCATTTCTGCAATATTAAATTAAATGGGGTATAACTTAGTCACTGTGGCACGTGGTAGTATATAGTCAAAAAATTTTAATAGATTGATAAAATCAATCAATCTATTAAACTATTCTGGAGAAAAGGAAGACAAATATGGCCATAGAGATAATTTCTGAGTTTATAAATGAGAACATATGACAATTTTGAACTTACTGAAGCCACATAATTACTATGTAGATATCAATTTATCATACTGAACTTAATAAATGCCTTTAATCATAAAATATTCATGCTCTTAACATCATAGTCACTAAACGCACTGAAAGAAAAAGTTGTGTACAAATTGCATTTTCCGATGTCTTGGGAGTAAAAAACAGGTTGGTGTTGAAACAAAATAACAGCATACAGCTTCGCAATGACATGAGGATGAGCAAAAGTGCCTTTCATTTCATTTTAAGGATGAACGCTTGCTTTAATGTTTGATTGCCGGAGCATCATCCAACATGTCAATCATCGGTAGAGAGCAGAAGTGAAGGAGAAACAGATGAAAGCATGACTCCAGAAACAACAAATGACTATGATTCTGGCATTTGTGTGTCATTCTTCTCACCAGCCATCTGTTGTTTGATTGTAGTGAATGCTCACCGCTCTGTATGTGTGCTGGGCTGGACTGCTGTTCTCAAATCAGGCCAGACCACTACATAAAATGAACATGTTTAAAAGACAGACGCATCCCAAAACTCCTGATCCCCCCTTTATCCAGTCAGATATGGCTCTTCTGCTCTCTATCAATCTGTTTTATGTACACACACACAAACATATTCGTCATGTCTTTGTTCTTCATATTTCACTCTTGTTGCTGTGTGCTCTTTATCTTCCCTCATTATATATTCCATCTTCGGCTCACTTCCACAGCTCTGCAATCTACTCATTCTGACATAATGTGGCATTCTGTATTTCTCTCGACATCTTTCTGTCCGTTCCTTCGACCGTCGCTAAACTCTGAAGAGGCTCCACTGAGAGATGGAATAGTTATCTTGAAATAAAACTGATGTATCACAAAAAAATGTTTCCTGAGAAAAGAAGTTTATCATTCAATACTCATGAGAGTTATGAATTATGTTATGAATTATGCTTCATTTTAAAGTATGTTAAAGTCCCTTCTATTCCAGAGACAACAATAATTGAGAAATTATTTATAAAAATGCTGGTGCAATTGAAACTACTGCATATTTTCAATGCAGCTTTCTCAAGGGAATAAATCCACCTTCAAAAAAATCCATTCCAACATCAAAATCCTCTAATAGATTGTTAGGCTGCATTAATTAGGGCATCCAGAGCCGGGAACACTTCCCAAATAACATTATAATTCAAATGGCATCTACGCTTATGTTAGTCTGTTTTTCCTTATCCCGAGGTCTCCATAATCGTGGACCAGGCCGTACCCTGACCAGATGCTGTGGCGGTCAAGAGGAGTGGAGAGCATGAGACTGATTCCTGAAAGACCCCAGTGACAGACGAGTCTCCGCATTGATCATGTAGGCCAGCCTGAACACCCGCCGGTGACCTACTGTACTCACACATGCAGCTTCTCCTGCCTAGACTGCAGCTCTGCACAAGAAGTTTGGCCAGAGGAGAATTGGTTGTGCCCAACTGAGCCTGGTTTCTCTTTCCTTCACTTTCGTCAATTGGTGAAGTTTTCGTTCCTCACCACTGTCACCACTTGCTTGCTTGGTTTTGGGACTTCGGGAGCTGCGCATAGATGGACTTGCTCTTCATTGTTTGGACTTTCAGCAGTAAAAATTGAACCACACTGAACTAAACTGAATTTCAACTCTGAAAACTGGACTGACAGTTTCAATTTTCTAGACCGTCTATGTTAAGCTGCTTTGACACAGTCTACATTGTAAACACTACAGAGTATAAAGATATGAAGATAAAATGAAGATGAATTGACTTGAATTTAAAAAGGCAATAAAATGCACCAAAATGTTAATTCTGTTTTATGTCAACCCTCATGTTGCTCTAAAACCACAGAGACCTTCATTTAACTTTAGAACACAAATTTAGATATTTTAGAATAAATCCAATCTCTGACCCTACAGAATCATCCCAATCAATCAATCAAAATAAATACATTTGGTCACACTTTAAGGACCAATTCTCACTATTACCTAGTTGCTAGAGATATTGGCTGCTTATTAGTACTCATAAAGCACATATTCTGTATGATCTTTTTCTATGTCTCTAATCCTACCCAATACCTGAACTACCTTTAACTATTAATAAAGAGCAAATTAGCAGTTTATTGGGTCACACTTTATTTTGATGATCCGATTGTTGAATTAAGTTACATTGCATCTACATGCCAACTAATTCTCATTAGATTATATGTAGACTGTAAGTTTGGGGTTAGGGTTGGGCTTAGAGTAAGTTGACATGTACTTGCAAAGTTTCTTATAGTCAGTTAAATGTCTGTTAAAGAAGCAGTATTAACAGATATTAAACAGACAGTCTACTAATACTCAAATGGACCATCAAAATAAAGTGTTACCGTTTGTTGAAGCAAAAATCATAATGCTTTACTAAGAGTAAGAATTGAATCTTAAAATAGTGACCAAAAATTATTTCCAAATATTAATATTCAATAATTTGCTGGAATTGTATAGATAAAATATATGTTGCAGAAAAACAAAATACAGCAATGAAAGATTTTTCCAATATCATGCAGCCCTACCGTAGACAGTCACAAGATGCTCAAACATTGTCAAAGCATTACACGTAAATGATTTTAATCATTTTGTGCACCAAAAAAACAACTTTGTTCGCCAACGTCTTCTCATCCTCATCAAGTCATGGTGCATGTTTACTCTGAGCATTTTCTGTTAGAGTAGAAAACCCAGTTTAACCAATATAATATAAAGGAGGTGTGAAGCTTGTGTGTTAGGGAGCTCTAAAGTAAAATAGTTTTTTTAAATTGCAAGACAAATTAGGAATTAAATGGGTAAACTACACTCTAAAACAAGCTGGGTTGCCATAACCCAATGTCTGATTAGTCAATATTTGATACAACATTGGGTTATATCAACCCAGCATGTTTTAGAGCGATGTTTCTCAACCGCGTTCCTGGAGGACTACCAGCTCTGCACATTTTCCATAGCTGCGTCCCAAATGGCACATTCAATCGGGAGGCGGTATTATCACTCTCCAGGCTCGTAGGAGAATTTTGCTTTCACAATCTGAAAGTTACGCTCCTTTCGCTAAGTGAGCTAAACAGCGGCTGTTGCGTGCGTGAAGTGTCCAACATTCCACACTTCTTTTTAATGGTTGAATAAGTGCATCATCCGGGTATTCAAAGTGCACTAATTCTATTTACAGTTTTCAGTGTGAATGCACTACTTACACTATTTATACTACAAAACGGCATAGAATAGTACATAAGTATGCAATTTGTGACGCACCTCATGTCTCCTTGACCAAACACACCTAATTCACTTAGATCATAAGGTAATTAGCAGAGACTGAAAGACCTGTTATGGGTGTGACAGACAAAAGAGACATTCAAAACATGCAGTGTTGGTGGTCATACAGAAATGTGGTGAGAAACACCTTTTAGTGTAGTTAACCCATTTAATCACAAGTTTTTATTGTAATTTAAAAATATAGAATCCACTTTTAAACCTGCCAGTTAGGCTCTTGTCCATATTTGACATATTTAAATACTTGAGACTAAAGTCTGAATGAATAACTTTCTTTGTATGATTTTGATATTATATCATTATTATCATTCCATCTGCCTTACACAGAACATAGTATATAGCTTTCTTTCAAATGTCATCAAATCAAAGACAGGCTCTCAGGAGTGCATGTTGTAAACATTGAATCCTTTTGATTTTCCAAGCAAAAAACATCCTTCACATAAAGAATGACTCTACAGTCTTTAATGAAGTATCAGGGATGTCCATTGCAAACTGTGTCACACATGACAAATTAAAAAACAACTTGTATATGAAAATAGTCCCTTTAAAATATTACCAACTTTTGAACAGTAGTGCGCAAGTGTGCATTAAATGTTTTACTGTGCTCTTCTTGCTAAAAGAGTAAACAAATCAAGTTGCCATAACTTTGTACATGTATGTGGTGTGTGTGTTTGGTGGGTAGCTTCTGCTTCATGGCCAGTCTGTATACAATCACTGATCCAGGATACTTCTGCCAATCTGCTCTGCGCACCTGCCCCATACTTACATACCATTCCAAAGCCCAGAGAGCCTGCCAGCTGCCTCCCAGAGCTCTAACACACACACACAAAGTCTCAACACACACTTTACAGACTACCCCCATTGGCACACAGAACCTTCATCCAAATCACAACTAAATTAGCACTCTATAAATAAATTGTGATTAGAAAATTTCACTTAATAAAATAAAAAAGTCACTTACACTGAAAAGAAAACAATTTTAGTCACATTCAATTCAATTACAATGAACTGAACTTCAACTCAAATTCAATTTACTCAAACTTCTATGTTAAGCTGCATTGACAATCTACATTGTAAAAGTGATATAGAAATAAAGCTGAAATGAATTTTATGTATTACTTGCAGTGTCTTTGCAACTGTTTAATACATTCAAAAGCAAATACCTATTAAATTAAATTTCCTAGACTTATTCAAGTGAATCCATTTCAATATCAAAGTAGCAGCTAACGTGACCATATAAATGAAGGTTATGCCAGTAGTCAAAGGTCTGTCTATGAAAATCTTTAAATCTTAGGTACTCCAGAAAGTCTCTTTCTAAAATATGTGTCTGGGCCAAATTGGACCAATTTGTAAAGTATAGAGTACGTCATTCTGGATAGAAGTGTCTCTTAATGTAAATAATTTCGCTCCTGACACAAGCATGACCCTCTGCAGGTCTCTCTGCATGTCCAGACGGGCCCAGACGTCAGTCCTGACACTGTTCCCCAGCCAAGACAGTCCCCAATTATAGCCTGGAATGGAAACAGAGTTAGCAAGACCACTCTCGCCTGCCAGAAACAGGTGAACCGTGAGGACCATCCTCTCAAAGCTTCTGGAGGAGCAGAAATCTGTATTTTTTAACACTCTTCTCTGATACACATCTCTTCATCTTCTCTCTCTAAAGAGATTCTCCCCTCAGTAATGAATCATTTATTCACCCTTATGTGATAAATGAGATACTTTGAAGCATGTTTGAAAAAACAAAAAACAAATCTGCCGCCTATCAAGTGCCATTCTATGGACAAATGCATGCAAATAAATTTAAATAAACTAATAGTAATGATGGAGATCAGTTTGCTTATTTAAATTTACATTTACATTTAGTCATTTAGCAGACGCTTTTATCCAAAGCGACTTACAAATGAGGACAAGGAAGCAATTTACACAACTATATGAGCAGCAGTGAACAAGTGCTATAGACAAGTTTCAGGTGTGTAAAGTCTAAGAAGCTAAGTATTAGTAAATTTAAATTTTGTTTTTGAGAGAGAAAGAGAGTACAGTTAGTGGTATAGCCAGAGAGGCAGTTAAGATTAGGAAGGAAAGTAGAGACTAAACAGTTGAGTTTTTAGTCGTTTCTTGAAGACAGCAAGTGACTCTGCTGTTCTGATGTAGTTAGGGAGTTCATTCCTCCAACTGGGCAAATTGAATGCGAGAGTTCGGGAAAGTGATTTCTTCCCTCTTAGGGATGGAACAACGAGGCGACGTTCATTCACAGAACGCAAGTTTCTGGAGGGCACATAAATCTGCAGAAGTGAGAGCAGATACGAAGGAGCAAAGCTAGAGGTCGCTTTGTAAGCAAACATCAGAGCTTTGAATTTGATGCGAGCAGCAACTGGCAGCCAGTGCAAACGGGTGAGTAGCGGAGTGACATGTGCTCTTTTTGGGTTCATCAAAGACCACTCGTGCTGAAGCAGCTGAAGAGGTTTGATAGAATTAGCTGGAAGCCGGCTAGTAGAGAGTTGCAATAGTCCATTTTGGAGAGAACAAGAGCTGTGAACAATGAGTTGAGCTGTATGTTCAGATAGGAAGGGTCGGACCTTTCTGATGTTATAGAGTGCGAATCTGCAAGATCGAGCAGTTCTAGTAATGTGGTCAGAGAAGTTTAGTTGGCTTATATCACAACAGCATATTTATGTGAAGATTTTATGTAATTAGATAACTGGTTGCAGTTATGGTTCGGATGTATTTTTGCAATTTATCAAAAAGCACTTTTTTTTTTATTTTTGTAATATTCTACAAGTAGACCCCCCTAGTTTTTCGTGATTTTGCGAACCCTGAATCCAATGGCAAAATGAACAAATTTTTTTTTAATTTTCTGCAAAATATATATATATATATATATATATATATATATATATATATATATATATATATATATATATATATAAACTGCTAAATAATCTTCATAAAATATCCAATTCCAAACCATATAATCAAATGATATTTATTTCAGTTTCCAATTAATTGTTCTACATGACTTATACAGGTTGCATACGCAGCACACATGATGTATTTGAGTGTCTCTTGAAAAATGACCGACTTACCTGCCACCTCACACATTACATGGAAGTGGGGGGAAATTGTTTTCCAGCCTATGCAGTAAGCAGACGTAGATGAAGCGCAAGTGATTTTCATGTGAAGTCAATGCAAAGATGTGATTAGACATCCTGTGGCACTAATCGAACGAATGACACGGCATGAATTGGGGCGTTTCGTGCGTTTTGATGCACTATTATATATAATATAAATTTTGCTACATTGCTGCAAATTTTTGGGAATGAACCGCCACAAAATTAGTCATTTTTATCACAAAAATTACAATAAAAAACCTTGAAAACTAGGGGGTCTGTCTAAGGCAAAGACTATGAGCCTGCAACAATCATAACATCAACAACTTGCATAATTAAATTAGAGATTTAATAATAAGTATCTCTGGCTAATTTGGTTCTTCAAACAAAGTTCGCGAATCAGATTAAAATGTCTGGATGAACTGATCTGAGATCCCTGCGTGTGTTGTAAAGGAAATCATGATCAGTAATGCAATGATTGGCTGACGGCAACAGCAGCGTAATGACATCATCTGATTAATATTTAATTATCCATGTGAGCAAAACTACATTACAATTCAAGTTTGTTAAATATAAGCAATAACTTTCCACATTTGTTGCTTACACTGCATGCTTTACACTCATGTGTCAAGAGTATTTAGCAATTTATTTAGAGTGGATTTTTTGATTATAGTAGACATGGTAGTATAGTTCCTGATTTCTTAATCGGTGTAAAGAACAACTGGATGTTTAATAAATTTTGCATCACAAAAGCATTTTGAAATTGGTAAAGGTGTCTGCAACTTTTGTGAAGCATGAAATTACTGTCATATTAATTGTCAAAACATGTTCATTCATTTTCTTTTCTGCTTAGTCCCTTTATTAATCTGGGGTCGCCACAGCGGAATGAACCGCCAACTTATCCAGCACATTTTTACACAGAGGATGCCCTTCCAGCTGCAATCCATCTCTGGGAAACATCCATACACACTCATACACTACGGACAATTTAGCCTTACCAATTCACCTGTACCACATGTCTTTGGACTGTGGGGGGAAACCGGAGCTCCCGGAGGAAACCCACGCAAACACAGGGAGAACATGCAAACCCACACAGAAACGCCAACTGACCCAGCTGAGGCTCGAACCAGTGACCTTCTTGCTTTGAGGGCGACAGCAACTACATACTGTGCCACTGCGTTGCCCCCAAAACATGTTCAATTACTGCATAAATGTATTATTCTTTTTTTTTTTAAGCTACAATATTGTGCATGTCTTATATGGCGCGCGGGGGCGAGAATAGCACACCAAAAATCTTGCTCCATGAAGGAGGTGAGTGCGCTGATTCGGGTCCCCGCCACGCCAATCGTCGCCCCCGGTCGCGACGGGCTATACGGATACCAGTGAGTATAAAAGGGGGTACATATCAAGCTTTGGTGGTATTCGGGGTTGCAACCAACCTCCATCCACCAAAGCCTGCTTCAAGACCCGGCATTGGATACGAGCCGCACAGTAAGGGTAAGGTGTGTGCACGGGGATGTAATTCACTACCCGCTAACGGCGATAGACATTCAATTCCGGGGTAAAAACGCATAGCGTTGAGGTAGCAGTTAACCGCACCTCAAACACCCGCTAATTCTGGGGAACCAATTGGCCTGGATTTAATAGATTATTAGGGGTCTTATGTGCGGGTGTGTCTTGAAGAAGAGATCGCCGGGTAGGGGTGTGTGTCGCTCAGCTGGGGGAATCCAAGCGGTGACGTCAGCGCTGTCTCAGGGGAAGGGCTGGGAATTTCCCGGTGTAAAGACTTTCCCCTGGAACAGTCGCGTGACGACACGCTGAGACTGCACTCGAAAGAGTGCAGGGTGATAGATGGGGGAAAACCTCCCGCCTGACCGGCCCCTCTCCTATCCATATTTTGCGATCATTAATGACAGGGTGTATCGAGTGACCCAAGACGCTCAGACAAAAGAAGATACTACCCAATTATTAGTACCAAAGAGCCGTCGGGAAATGCTTTTCCAGGCGGCTCATGCTAATCCTATGGCTGGACATTTAGGTCAGGCGGCCACCATTAAATCGCTCCTCAATGACCCGATTCTTTTGGCCGGGCATTCACGGGGATGTCAGCAAATGGTGCGGCCTGCGTGCCGTGAATGTCAGCTGGTAAATCCACCGGCCACCCCAAAAGCGCCTTTTGCGCCGTTACCAATTATGGAGATGCCCTTCGAGAGAATTGGTATGGATCTCATCGGGCCATTAGAAGCGAATCCGCACGCGGGCCCCGGTTTGCACTAGTCATAGTGGATTATGCAACCCGCTACCCGGAGAAGCAGTTAGCGCTCCGGAACATCTCAGCAAAAAGTGTTGCGGAAGCTCTGTTTCGTATAATCTCCCAGAGTGGGAATCCCCAAGGAGATTCTCACTGATCAAGGCACCGCGTTCATGTCACGCACCCATGCGCGAACTTTATGGATTATTGGGCATTAAATCCATTCGCACCAGCGTCTATCACCCCACAAACAGACGGGCTGGTGGAAAGGTTTAATCAGCACGCTTAAATCAATGATCCGTAAATTCGTTCACGAGGACGCGAAAAAATTGGGATAAGTGGTTAGAGCCCTTGTTATTTGCTGTGCGGGAGGTTCCCCAAGCCTCCACGGGGTTTTCCCCCTTCGAGCTTCTCTATGGCAGACAGCCCAGAGGGTTTTGGATGTCATTAGAGAGGCTTGGGAGGACGAGCCTTCTAAGAGTAAAAATGAAATTCAGTATATTCTGGACCTTAGAGCAAAACTCCACACACCTGGGGCGGCTCTCTACGGAGAATTTGCTTAAGGCTCAGGATGACCAACGCCGGCGATATGACAAGGGCACTAAACTACGTAAATTTGCACAGGGAGATAAAGTCCTTGTACTATTACCCACTTCCAGCTCTAAATTACTCGCCAAGTGGCAAGGGCCGTTGTGGTCACACGACGAGTCGGTGATCTCGATTACGAGGTGGTTCGTTCGGACAGGGCTGGTTCACGTCAGATTTA
Source organism: Danio aesculapii (assembly GCF_903798145.1). Lineage (NCBI taxonomy): Eukaryota > Metazoa > Chordata > Actinopteri > Cypriniformes > Danionidae > Danio > Danio aesculapii. The sequence goes on along the minus strand of NC_079443.1, from coordinate 9,422,318 downwards.
TCACATTAATCTGCTGAAGCAGTGGAGGGAGCCGGAGGAAGTGGCGCTGGCTACGCTTGTTACTAACGAGGATGACCTGGGGCCAGAGAGCCCCGGCCGGGGACGGCCGGGCGCTCTGGTCACCGGAGGGGATCATCTCTCAGCGAGGCCAGCTCCTCGATATCCGGCCCCTCCAACGTGAATTCTCTGATGTGTTATCACCCCTGCCCGGTAGTACTAACCTGATTCAGCACCATATCGAGACCGAACCGGGCGTGGTCGTTAGGACCCCGGCCGTATCGCCTACCTGAACACAAGAAAAAGTGATTCAGGAAGAATTGAGTAATATGTTGAAAATGGGAGTAGTAGAAGAGTCCCACAGCGACTGGGCCAGCCCGATTGTCTTGGTACCCAAGACTGACGGCTCGGTCCGGTCCTGTGTGGATTATCGCAAGGTAAATGCGGTGTCAAAATTCGACGCCTATCCAATGCCGCGTATTGACGAGTTGCTCGACCGGTTAGGTGCTGCTCGATTTTACTCGACTTTGGATTTAACGAAGGGCTATTGGCAGATCCCCTTGACTCCAATATCCCGCGGAAAAAAACGGCTTTCACAACGCCGTTTGGATTACACCAATTCGTGACACTTCCGTCGGGCTGTTCGGGGCACCGGCAACGTTTCAGCGTCTGATGGATAAAATACTCGGCCCTCACGTGGCATATGCCGCTGCTTATTTAGATGACATCATCATTTACAGTAATGACTGGCAGCGGCATATGCAACACCTGAGGGCGGTATTGTCGGCGCTGAGACGGGCCGGGCTCACGGCTAACCCACGGAAGTGCGCAATTGGGCGAGTGGAAGTAAGGTATCTGGGCTTCCACTTAGGCCACGGGCAGGTGCAGCCCCAAATTGATAAGACTGCAGCTATTGCCACCTGTCTGAGACCTAAGACCAAGAAGGAGGTGAGACAGTTTTTGGGGCTGGCGGGATACTATAGGCGTTTTGTCCCCTAATTATTCGGCCCTCGTCAGCTCATTGACTGATCTCACTAAAAAGGAGGGACCAGATACCGTCCAATGGTCGGAGCAGTGTCAACAGGCCTTCTCAAAGGTAAAATCTATACTTTGCGGGGGGCCACTATTGCACGCTCCTGATTTTGCTCTCCCCTTTCTGTTACAGACGGATGCATCCGATCGGGGTCTGGGGGCGGTTCTCTCCCAGGAGGTGGCAGGAGTGGAACGGCCAGTGCTGTACATTAGCCGAAAACTCAGTAAGAGTGAGGCTAAGTACAGCACCATAGAGAAGGAGTGCCTGGCGATCAGGTGGGCCGTTCTCACTCTTCGCTATTACCTCCTGGGCAGGGAATTCGTCCTCTGTTCAGATCATGCTCCTCCCAGTGGCTTCACCGCATGAAGGATACCAACGCGCGGATCACCGTTGGTATCTAGCGTTACAGCCTTTTAAATTCAAGGTGGTCCACAGGCCGGGGGCGCAAATGGCTGTGGCCGACTTCCTCTCCAGGGCGGGGGGGGGGGGAGGGCTGCGGGCCGGACGGCTCCCGGCCTGAGGCGGGCGGTGGGGGTATGTGGAGAGGTAAGCATGATCGAACACCCAATGAGGGGGGAGAGCAGGCTTGGAGCCCGGCGGCTAATCAGCAGGCCAATCAGAAATAATAAATAACACCTGTTTATTCTAGTGATTGGGCCGGAGAGACAACCTTCTTAAGGAGAACAGAAGGAGCAGCCGGGAGAAGAGGGAGAGAGCACCCACACACGCACACTACGGGTGTTGTGCACTAATTTAAAAATAAAAGTATACTGTTTACCTGAATCGCCGACCCTGTCTTCTTCTTCCCCCAATATCGAACTTTGCTACAGTGACCATATTTATAAAGGTAAACTCTTTTATTTCAGAATTTAGGGGTATCAGCTTTTAACTTAGAAGTAATACACTATTTTCTACTTGTGTTTTTCATTTTACTAGCAGTACAATCAGCTGTGGAGTGAGAGGACGTAAGAAGCTGAAATAGATCTATTAGTTTTGGAATACACCAGGAGCCCAACAGGAAAAACACAGTAAGTTGAGCTACTTAACTCAACTAGGAGCCCAATATTAGAAAGTGCGTCTCTGAATATATCTGTGTGTGCGCGCCACATCAACAATGTAACAAATGGACAAACTCCTGAAGCATTCTCAGAATAGCAAAATCTAAGCTACAAAATGTCAATTCAGAGCAATTAAGCTGCAGATTTTCCTCCTTCAGCTCTGGCATAATCCTCGCACTTCTCTCAAGTTTTCAGTCTCATGTATATTCATCCATCACTCACTCTCTGCCCATTTCAGAAAAGAAGAGGAAATCCACCAAGACCTCCTGTCTATTCTGAGCTCTCAGCTTGAATCATGCCTCAATTCAATTTATTCACAAGTTTCATCCAATAAATTACACTCTTATCGGACAACAACAGCTGACCATAAAATACAGGCACGACCTGTAACACAATAGTCTATTAAACTAGCAACAGGTCTCCAAACAGCTGCTGCTTATGAATTTCAGAGGAACGATGTGAAAGAAAATGGCTTGGAGAAAGTGAGAAAATTATCAGATAACTTCAGAGAAACATATTCCTCCACAGGCGTTCGTATGCACGGAGGAGGGAGAAATTCGATTAGGCTGTCATGGTCGTCTCTAGATACCTTCACTGATAGAAAATGAGATAGAGGAGAAAAAGATGCATGCAAGGGAAGGAATACTAATGAGACTATGGTCTTTGTCCTCCGGGAGGAAAATAAAAAAAATAGTTTGTACATTGAGACATAGGCATGATTGATGATACTTATTTTCCTTTAGATCACAATACTGACAAGGACGACACCAGCTTCGATTTAGTAGAATCATGCATGCATAAAAAAATTCATAGCTATAGTCACTTTTTGTTATTAAAGACATTAATAGCCATAAATATAAACATTTGATTTGCTAAATGAATTTGCTTGAGGTCTATGAAAAACAAAATTCTAAATCCCCTTTTTTTTGTGGGGGGCCACCTTTATTAGGTACACCTTTTAGTACCGGGTTGGACATCTCTATATATATATATATATATATATATATATATATATATATATATATATATAGATATATATATATATATATATATATAACTAATATATATATATATATATATATATATATATCTACACATATATATACACATATATATATATATACACATATATATATACATATATATATATATATACATATATATATACATATATATATATATATATATATATATATATATATATATATATATATATATATATATATATATACATGTATATATATATAAGTACTATATATATATATATATATATATATATATATATATACATGTATGTATGTATGTATACATACATACATACATACATACATGTATATATATATATAGATTTATAGATTTATTAAGAAACTTAGCCTTGTCTTTATGACAGTTTTATTAGCATATTTAAACAATAAATGATGTTTTATGCTTATTGCTGGAATGCTTCTGAATAGGCACCTCGGTTAAAATGGCAGCAGAGGGAAATTGAATGCCATCATTTCTTCCTCTTCACTAGTTATAGCCCACAATAAACATCTACTGTCTCATGTTTTTGCTCAACTGATGAATCAACTGTGGAAAGACTTCAATAAAACAACTTGTAAACAATACGTTTTAACTGTGGCAAGTCATTGGCTGTCCACAGCTCATCAGTTCACTAGCGAAATTAATTCTACAGAGGAGCATTTCTCTAAATAATAGTACTGTATCAGTCTCTATAGTCATTACATTTGATTTAATCTATCATTTTTATAACTGAAATTTTCCCTTTCAGACTTTGATCCAAATTGTGTTTTATTGGTGACTGTATAGCATAAAATTCAAATGAGATTGTGCTCCCAGCACTTTTTACAAAAGTGGGCGGGACTACAAATGCCTGTGTCAGATTCAAAACAGGACTAACTGTTATTTCTGTGAAAAACTAAAAATGCCAAAAGAACAAAGTAGACTATGGAGACTACTGTGTTCATCCTAAAACTTGACAATCATAATATCTTAAATCGCTGACATCTTCAGCAGGCATAGTGCAAAACCTCTAATGGTGGATAAATCTATGCAGTTTAGCTGGTGCAATGCAAGTTCATATTTATATTGCAGTAATCGTTTGTTTATTTTGATACTTTGTTTATTTTTGTAGCATGTTGTGGATATATGCATTCATTTTCAAAGTCATGTTTTGTTATTTATCTAGTTCAGCGAGGGAAGCAATGACTGATGATGATGAAAACAGATTCACATTGTTTCTGTGACAAGATAAAGCAAGTGTGAAACCAGAAAAAGGTGGTCGCATTAGTTGCAACCGACCCGCTAAATCAGGTTAATGTGGTGGATTTGTTCCAGGCCCTGCAGGTATTCAGTGTGAAGGTATCTGTACAAACCATCGCTCACTGATTTTATATTTCTACCACCATCCGTGAGACCACACGCACAATTACTCCTGACCTACTTCTGTACACCAGAACGTTGCATTCTCAGAACATTTCCTCTGAGTGAATGCAGAATATTCAACGATACACTCTTAGACAACGTACTGTACAATCTGCATGCTGTTGGATATTGTTATCACATTTTATACCATTCTCAAGGCACTAAGGTTTTTTAAGAAAGCACTGTTTAATCTAAATCTAGAACAGAATTCAATTAGAATTTGTAAGCAGATCTAAACTGAATCCATTTGGACACTGACTGTTTATCTGAGGCTACAACAATAAATACATTTGAAAATGTGAAAAAAAAATAATAATAAAATCATCTTTTGCATATATACAGTACATGTCAATATTCAATAATACAAATAGTGTTATAATGAAATGCATGATATATTTAGCTTGGGTGCTCTAAAATACCATAAATAAATACTTTAATTATTATTTCTTACATTTACTTACAAAATGCCTTAAATGATATTTTACAGTGCTGTTAATCATAGCACCAGAAGCTAGAAGAATTAATAGGGTATTTATTTTCAAACATGCCAGAGATATTTATTGAACAAAAAAATGTTTTCTTCTTTTTAGATGTAACTGAAGGATGCTGACAATGGAAGGATCCACGTGCAGTACTTTATTCAACAGAGAATGGTCAGACAGGCAATGGTCAAAATAGGAGCAACGCAGGAGCATCCAGGCAATCCGAAGTCTCAACTGACAAAAAGTCTACATGGCAGAGAAACAAGACATGGAAAACAAGGGATGGATCGAAACACGAAAAGACTAGACTGGATAACATGCTTAGAAATGCTCTCAGAAACAAGTTATGTGCAAATTGGCATGTAAAGTGTGCTATTAAATAAGTGTAAAATGTCTAGCAAGTAGTGATGTTGGTTCCACAATTATTATCATCAATTGTTCATGAGATGGATTGCCTGAGGGAAGAAACTGTTTCTGTGTCGGCTGTTCTGGTGCGCAGTGCTCTGTAGCGTCGACCAGAAGGTAACAGTTCAAAGAGGCAGTGTGCTGGGTGTGAGCAGTCCAGAGTGATTTTGGCAGCCCTTTTGCTCGCTCCGGATAAGTCCATTTCTAGGGGAGTAGGAAGGGTTGTACCAGTGATTCGCACAGCAGTCTGAATTATTCGATGTAGTCTTCGGAGGTCAGATTTGGTAGCTGAGTTAAACCAGACAGTTATTGATAGAACCGTTGTAGAACCGTTTCAGCAGCTCCTTTGGGAAGTTGAACTTCCTCAGCTTACGAAGAAAGTACAGCCTCTGTTGAGCTTTTTTTGACAATGGAGTCAATGTGAGTGTCCCACTTCAGGTCCTGAGAGATGGTGGTGCCCAGGAACCTGAATTACTCCACTGCTGCCACAATGCTGTCCATTATGCTCAGTGGGTGAAGAGCAGGGGGGTTTCTCCTGAAGTCCACTATCATCTCCACTGTTTTGAGCATGTTGAGCTCCAGGTTGTTGTGACTGCACCAACCTACAGCCAACTCCTTAACCTCCTGTCTGTAAGAAGACTCATCACCATCCTGAATGAGGCCGATAAGTGTGGTGTCGTCTGCAAACTTCAAGAGCTTCACAGAGGAGTCTTTAGAAGTGCAGTCATTTGTGTACAGGGAAAAGAGCAGTGGGGAGAGGACACACCCCTGGGGGGCGCCAGTGCTGATTGCTGATGAGAATTTTACCAACTTCACCAGCTGCTGATCCACTGTCAGACTGAGGTGGGAACAGAGAGCTGAGTTAATTTGGGCAGGGGAAGTTTTGGGATGATAGTGTTAAACGCCAAGCTGAAGTCAACAAACAAGATCCTCGCATAGGTCCCTGGTCCGTCCAGGTGTTGCAGAACATAATGCAGTCCCATATTGACTGCATCATCCACAGACCTGTTTGATCTGTAGGCAAACTGAAGAGAGTCCAGTGAGGGTTCACTGATGTCCTTCAGGTGGGCCAGCACTAGTTTTTCAAAAGACTTTATGACCTAAGATGTTAGCGCCACCGGTCTGTAGTTATTTAGTCCTGTAAGTTTGGGTTTCTTTGGGATGGGGATGATGGTAGAGCGTTTGAGGCAGGATGGCACTTCACACAGCTCCAGTGATCTGTTGAAGGTCAGGGTGAAGATGGGGGCCAGTTGGTCAGCACAGGACTTTAAACAGGCTGGTGTTATAATATCTGGGCCTGGTGCTTTTTTTACTCTTCCGTTACCGGAAGACCTGGCGCACATCATCTTCACTGAACTGAAGTGCAGGTATGGGGGAGGCGGGGGGTGGTGGATGTGTTAATGGTGGCGTGAAGAGCAGTTCAGAGTGGGTGTGGGGGGTTTTCTCAAATCGGCAGTAAAACTCATTCGGGTGATTTTCAGGTCGTTTGTTGTCTACAGTGCTGGGGGATAGTGTCTTGTAGTTTATGATATTTTTTAAACTTTTCCACACGGATACCGAGTCGCTGGAAGAGAACTGACTCCTTAGTTTCTCAGAATAGTTCCTTTTTGCGACTTTGATAGTAAATTAGCAATGACAACTTTAGTAACAAATATAACCTGTTCTCACTTTTAATGCTGGTTAGTGCATAAACTAAAGTTTAGTAACGAGACCTTATTGTAGATTGCAACCTATTGTATTTTATAATACTTTGGCAACTTAATTTGTTAAATCTGTTTTCTCTCAACAACATTTTATGTAAAGATGAAGACAAAATTATGAGCTCACCTGTGATTTATTTTATTTTTTCAAATATTTCTTAACTGACGTTTAAAAGCAAGTAGGTTTATCACAGCATTCTCTTTTTTCTAAAGAATGTTTTATTTATTTTATTTTATCTGGAATTAAAGATTTTAATTTTAAATTATATTTTTAGGGTGTAAATTATTAATATTAATAATTAATAATGTGTGCCTATTGTACATGTAAATCATACATAAATCATGCTAAAGCAGAGGCAGAACAATTTACAGACAAAATCGTTGGCACCCTTCAATTTTGTTCGGGCCAGTTTCATTAGTTTGCCTTTTTGATCCTTTTATTGAACCACAATTTAAAAACATTATTTGATTTTCATTCATTCATTTTCAACTTTTTTCTATGACCATTGTAGTTTTTTCTTTCTTAAATAAAGAGTACCAACAATTTTGTCCACGTACATATGTTATTATATATATATATATATATATATATATATATTTTTTTTTTTACTTAAAATTTTTTTTAAATTACACTACTATAGTCGTTGTGTGAACTCCAAAAAAAGCCATTTTGTAAAAACATCATGCACCTTTTGGGTGTATAGGCATGTGTGAGTATAGTATGCCAAAACAACAATGGTGAACTACAGTACCCTGTACCTACTGAAGCTGGTTTATCTGATAAGTTTAGTAAATTGCAGTTTAGTTTGCACCAACCCTGGATTAAATTAACTAAGTGGTTTGGCTTTTAGCAAAGTTCATCGCCATGGTAACTTCCTCTGCATTGCTAACCTAACTCCAGAGCATGTTATATTCAAAACCAAGATTCAAGCTATGTGAAAAGTGAAACATCTATGGCATAAAAAATCCACTGCCCAGTTTTTCTTGTTACAAATTAAAAAGGTTTCTACTTGATAAAACATATTTTTAAATAAAACCAAGTGACCTTTAGGGAATTTTATTTATTAGAATAATTACTTTAATGTTTTTTATATTGTTTTTACATCCTTAGCCCGTAATACGAGCCATTTTAGATTAATATTCAGCTTTTAGTTTAAAAGAATATCTGCATAGTTTAAGCTTTAGAATCAACAAAATTTTCCTTGAACTAATAAAAACATGTTGTTTTCTTGAACAGCTCTTTTCAATTTGAAGTGAAAATATTTAATTTCATATTTTTTCCTTTTAATCTGTGCCAGTGAATCACGCTGACTTTGCCCTGACAAGCGAATCACAGTATCTCTTTGTTTTAAAGCACATGGTTGGCTGTTTGCTACTGATATCATGTACATGCGCTCTACAAACTCAGGATCAAAGCCCAAGTTTAAGATTGAGCCCATGATTAGAGTCATGCTACTGACGATGCCTTATTGGATTGGTTTGGACTTGTCAATTTGAAACTATTCATTGTAACCCTGAGTTTGTTTAGTCGTCATCATCATGGAACCCAGGACTGCTTGCATGCATGCATCATTCCAGGTTTTTTATGCTTTTAGTTGGTTTTCCAGAACCATTAAGCAGGGATTGTTTTGACAATATTGTCAACATTATATGCAAAACATAAACAAAACACTACAATAAAGGCAAACTTTTTTAGGTCTTGTGTGCACTGTAAACAATTTTTGTAAATTACACAGTATTTAACTGTAATATGAACTGTATTTTACTGTAGGACAGTTATGCTGTAGGTTACCGTATTTTAAAGTTGCATTGTAAAAATTACTATATATTTTACAGTAAAGATATACAGCACTGTAAAGGCATATACATTGAGATAGTGCTGTAAATGTAAATACAGTATTTTTGCTGTAATTGATTTACAGTAAGGTACTGTAGATTCTACAGGACACTGTTAACAATGCACTACTAACGATGTTTGTAATTACATTGTATTTAACTATAAATTATGCCGTATGTTACTGTATTTTAAAGTTGCCCTTTGAAAATTACTATTTATTTTTCAGTAAAGATATACACTACTGTAAATGCATACAGTGAGATAGTGCTGTAAATGTAAATACAGTATTTGTGCTGTAATTGATTTACAGTAAGGTATTGTAGATTCTACAGGAAATTGTTAATGCACTATGAACGATTTTTGTAAATTACACAGAAATTAACTATAATGTGAACTATATTTTACTGTAGGACAGTTATGCAGTATGTTACCATATTTTAAAGTTGCATTGTGAAAATCCCTGTATATTTTACAGTAAAGATATAACTGTAAATATAACTTTGTAAATAAACTACAAAGAAACCTGTATTTTTTCCAAATGCGTTTAACCCACACAGAAAGAGCAGTGTCTTGATTCATTTGTAAATGATGATAGTTTCTGTTTGTATCTCCCATTTAGCACTGCAGTCTAGAGTAAACATTACACTCCAGAAAGAGAAACACAACAGTTTAATGAGCATAAACAAAACATGCCATCTCAGTCAACACTAATTTACTAACAACTGGACATCAAGACATCTTAGTGTTGCAGATGATTCTTCCATAGCTGTTCCTAGTATTTCTTTTTACAGGTACAAGGTATTGATATGCTTTTCATTTCATCTATATCACTAGATGAAGCCAATCATTCCTAAAGGAAACATATAAGCTAAATATGTTCTCTTTACACACATCCAATGGGTCCGGTGTCTCTAGACTAAAGTCAGTGGTGCAGCATAGATTGTATGTATGTATTTATTTAAATGGTGCATTAATATGCACCTATAGGTGGCTGCACAATGCACACATACACTCTGCCTATTACACACACACAGGGATACACAGCAGCGCACAAACATGCTGTATATTAAAAATGAAAGTATAATAAAAATATTGCACAGGCTTGTCCTATAGATGGGCTGCTGATCCATTTCCTCTCCGGAAGCCACTCATTAAGAGAATAGGGACAATCATTTTAGACCATGTGGTGGTTGCAAAGATGTTTGTTTTTGTTTTTCTTCTGTGACCCTTTAACTAGCAAAGTGGATTTGGATATGTGTGGTGTGCTTAAGACAACGCGCTACATACTTGTTTTCTACAAATATGATAGAACAGCCAGTTGTATTGGCGGTTCATAGCTGGTTCATCTAGTGAGCCTTCTAAGAACTGATTTGCTTTTCCTCAGGTAGACCCGGGTCTTACATGACTGCATATGTCTCATCACAAGCAACACAAAAATAGAAATGGCAAATTCAAGCACAGCATCAATGATGAGTTGCTATTAATGTTGTTAATAACTTTTGCGAACCTACATAGACATCCAAAGACAGTGAATCTACAGTCTTTGTGCAGTTTGTCAGTTTGTATAGATTGAGATCACGAGCGATAGCAATGTGTTCATGAGGCATGCCACAATTTTTATGGATGGGGACTATGTGATAATGTGTTCAGCATTATGTTCCGCTGCTACAGTATTTCAGATATAGTTTCTTGGTGCATTCCAAAACAGGATATAATCACCCTTCAAAGGGCACTTCAGAGTAAAAATATTTGTGGTCGCCATTCCAACCAAAGTCCTCAAAACTAGCCAGGGCCTTTCGGAATGAAGGATTTTGATGGAAGGACTGATGGACATTTTGGGCCCCCATGTTTCTTTGTGCCATAAAGTGTTACATTCAGAAAGGATCATCCCTATGTCCTAATCCAGGGGTCCTCAAACTCGGTCCTGGAGGGTCAGTGTCCTCCAGAGTTTAGCTCCAACTTGCTTCAACACACCTGCCATGAAGCTTCTAGTATACCTAGTAAGAGCCTGATTAGCTTGTTCAGGTGTGTTTGATTAGGGCTGGAGCTAAACTCTGCAGGACACTGGCCCTCCGGGACCGAGTTTATAAACTAGCCCTAGACCAGGGGTCACCAATATCGTTCCTGGAGGTCTGGTGCCCTGCAGGGTTTAGCTCCAACTTGCCTCAACACACCTGCCTGGGTGTTTCAAGTATACCTGATAAAACCTTGATTAGCTTGTTAAGGCATGTTTGATCAGTGTTGGAGCTAAAATCTGCAGGACACCGGACCTCCAGGAACAAGTTTGGTGATCCCTGCCCTAGACCCTTGAAAAGGTTACTCCAGAGTGTAAACCCTTTAAAAAGGCTAAGGGCATAGGGATGAACATTTCTGAATGGATTGCAATGTTTGTCCATCTTATTGGTCATGGTAACCCCGCCCATGGCCTCTGACGCAAGCGGCCCAGCAATGTTATGATGCAAATTAATATACACTTTTCCTGGCTCAGAGCTGAGCTTTGGGTGTCAAAAGACAGAGAACTGTTTTGGAACTAGGTTCAAGCTCTGAACAAGCACTCAAACTGCCTTAGTGGAAAAGTGGTGTGAGATTGTTAAAATAAGTGAAATGACTGAAATTAGTGTGAAATGTAATTCTAATCACTGATGTAAATTGAAGTCCTTATAAGTTTGAGATTAGTAAAAACTGTGATTAGTGCAGTCTGACTGGCTCAGAGTAAAGTAAATGGTCCAACTGCAAGCCTTGCCAAAAATTGACTAGAACATAATCTTCTATATGGGTTCAACTGATAAGACACTATTAAATGTGAAAATTCCTCCATTAATAGTTCCACACAAACATCTTTTTACAACTTTTCAAATTCAAGTCCACCAGTGTTAATATAGTAACTATTAACTGTTGTTTGTCAGACAAAATGCAAACAGCACTAGCGAAGAATGTAATATCAGCTTTATGATTGCCGTCAATCAAACTCGACAAAGAGTCAGGTTCTTTCCACTTGTGGACACCCCTCAGACAGGATACAAGATTAAACTGCTTCTAGTATAAAAAATAAAGAAACTAAACCTTATAAACCAGGAAATACAAGCATCATAGCAGCACCCAGCAACATATTTCCAATGAGTGCCCACACAAATTCAAAGCGAACTGTAAAATCGATTTCATATAGAAAGCTTATTGTCTCATTAAGTTGAACTAAAATCAAAAGCTCTTACCATGATAGGAAACTTCATGAAACTTAATTAAAAACTTTAGCTTCATTCAGCAAACATATTTATCACTATTTCAGTGGATACACTGCACAGGTTTTTAGTAGCTAGCTAGTACTATACTTTAACCCAATTTATTTTAATCCCAAAACTTAATTACTAAAAAGAAAAATTAATATGACCCATGATTTTAGATTAATTAATATATTTTATTCAGTGAGGACACATTAAATTAATTTAATGTGAGCCTAAAGACATTTTTTTAATTTACTTTTCTGAAATATTCAGTTGCACAAAAACTATAACTTTTCTTAACTTTGAAACCTTGACCTAGAAGAACATTTTTACAAAAAAAAAACAATTTCTGAATTACTTCCCATATTAAGTATATCTTTTTTCACCTCTAGTTTTGTCAGTTCTGTTGGTTTGTTAGGAGCAAGGAACCTTTCAATCAGTTTTAAATGTACAAGTAAGGTAGAATTTTCAAAGATAACCCTAAATATAGTAATTAAGTAAAATTATTCAAGTACTGTCATCTTGTAACATTTTGAAAACCTAAAGAATGTTCTAAAGAATGTCCCAATTTAATTTAAACATTCTCATAGAAGGACTGTCATTTCTGTTTTATATGGTCATGTTTTGGTAGATTCGTCAAGCAGGTGCTGTATATTCTAGGGCCAGTTTTAGCAACAAAACCCCAAAGAAACACACTTAAGCGCACTTACCTCATACCCCTGAACTCTTCTTCTCTAGCAGTTTAGATATAATCCAGAGATCTCCAACATGTCTCAGTCCTCCACTGATCAAACTTCTCTGCTCTCTTAATATCCCTCAGACACAGAAGAGCTGCTTCCACTCCACACAGCTCCCTTGAGCTACTAGAGTCTCTAAAACCAAATCATCCGACTGCAAAGCCGAATGAGAAAGAGAGAGAGATAAAAAGGGTGGAGTCACCACAGGATCCAATATGATAAGAACTAGTTTAAAAAGAACAGCATGTTCATTGATAATGGAGAGCGTTCTGGAAGGTAGAGAAGGACTGAAATGAAAAATTTCTGCCTACATCTGTTTAGTAAAAGAGCAGCTGCTGGTCTGAAACAGTGACACAGGACTTTTGCTGGCTGTGAAATCACAACGGGGGAGGGGAACGAGGGACGAGCGGTGCTGAAATGTCTAATATACCCTACACATGCATACACTCTACAAAAATATTGCACCTTACTTTTCTAAACATCTAAACTTACATCAACCAAACTGACCAAAAATATTAAGTTACGCAACTTAAATTTAGTTGAGCTTGATTAACCTATTAAAACATGTTAAAGTGACAAAACATTTGTCATTGTGACCTCAGTTGCATTTTTTTTTTGTGTGTATACCTTATGTAGTTTCAATAAAGCAAGACACTGCAGGTGAATAAGATAAAATAATAATAACAACAATAAAACAATCAATGAATAAATTATGATAATAAATAAATGAACTACATGAATAAATAAATGGCTGAAAATGAATAATAGATAAATAAATAAGTAAATTAATAAGTAAATAAATAAACTATAAAATAAATAAACTATGAAAATAAACACGCTGAAAACCTAATAATGAATACAAAAATAAGTAAATAAGTAATTAAGTAAATAAATAAATAAACTCTGAAAATAAATAAATACACTGAAAAATTAATAAATAGATAAATACGTAATAAATATGCAAATTACTAAATAAACATGCTGAAATATGAATACATAAACAAGTAAATAAGCAAGTACATTAATTAGTAAATTAATAAATCAACTTTGAAAATAAATAAACATGCTGAAAAATAAATAAATAGATAAATAAGTAAATAAATAAGTAAATTAATATAAAAATAAATAAACTTTAAAAATAAATAAATACACAAAAAATTGAATAAGTAGATAAATAAATAAGTAATAAATATGAAAATTAGTAAAACACACTGAAAAAAATGAATAAATAGATAAGTAATTAAAAAGTACATTAATTAGTAAATAAATAAACTATGAAAATAAATACTATAAAAAATAATTAAACATGCTGAAAAACGAATAAACAGATAAAAAAGTCTATAAATAAGTACATTAATATGTAAAAAATAAACTTTGAAAATAAACAAATGCACTGAAAAATTAATAAAGTAATAAATATGAAAATTTGTAAAAAAACGTTGTGAAAATGAATAAATAGGTAAATAATAAGTAAATAAAGAAGTACATTAATAAGCAAATAAATAAATAAACTTTGAAAATAAATAAATACACAAAAAATTTATAAATAGATAAATAAGTAATAAATATGCAAATTAGTAAATAAACACGTTGAAATATGAATAAATAAATAGATAAATAGGTAAATAAGTACATTAATTTGTAAATAAATAAACTATGAAAATAAATGAACACGCTGAAAAATTAATAAATAAATAGATAAGTAAATAAATAAGTAAATTAATAAGTAAATAAATAAATAAACTTTAAAAATAAATACACTAAAAATTGAATAAATAGATAAATAAATGAGTAATAAATATGAAAATTTGTAAATAAACATGATGGAAAATTAATTAATAGATAAATAAAGTAATAAATATGAAAATTAGTAAATAAACACACTGAAAAAATGAATAAATAAATAGATAAGCAAATAAATAAGTACTTTAATTAGTAAATAAATAAATAAATAAATAAATAAATAAACTATGAAAATAAATTAACTATAAAAAAATTATTAAACAAGCTGAAAAATGAATAAATAAACAGATAAATAAGTAAATAAGTAAATTAATATGTAAATAAATAAACTTTGAAAATAAACAAATACACTGAAAATGAATAAAAAAAGTAATAAATATGAAAATTTGCAAATAAACATTCTGAAAATGAATAAATAGATATGTAAATAAGTACATTAATTAGTAAATAAATAAATAAACTTAGAAAATAAATAAATATGCTGAAAAATGAATAAATAAATAAGTAAATTAATAAGTAAATAAATAAACTAAGAAAATAAATAAACTAGGAAAATAAACTATGAAAAAAATTAACACCCTGAAAAATTAATAAATAGATAAGTAAATTAATAAGTAAATAAATGAAGTATGAAAATAAATAAATTAACATGCTGAAAAACTAATAAATAAATAGATAAGTAAATGGATGAGTAAATAAATAAGTAAACTTTAAAAATAAATAAATACACTGAAAAATGAATAAATAGATAAATAAATAATACATATGAAAATTAGTAAATAAACATGCTGAAAATGATTAAATAGATGAGTAAATAAGTACATTAATAAGTAAATAAATAAACTATGAAAATAAATAAATATGCTGAAAAATGAAAAAATAGATAAGTAAATAAGTAAATTATTTATTTATTTATTTACTTATTACTTATCTATTTGTTCATTTTTCAGCATATTTATTTTCATAGTTTATTTATTTATTTACTTATTAAACTATGAAAATAAATAAACATGCTGAAATAAAATAGACAAATAAAAAGTTAATTAAAGTTTATTTTGGTTATCTTTTTTAAACAGTCCATAATAAAAAAACAACAACACTTTTGGTGTTTTGTAGAATAAAACGTTGTATAATCAGGGAAATTATGTATGAACATATCCCTCTGTAACTCTCAGAGTATAGCTAAAAAAAAAACAGATTAAAAATTTGTATTTTATTTAAATCTAAACACAAATTGATGAAGGTAAACAAAAGAAAGACATAATGGTGTATACTAAAGAATGAAAAAAAATGTCAAACAAAGCTGATAGGTGCATTTAATTTTAAATTTTCAGTTTTTATAATGTTATAACATGCATTTAATGTATTTTATAATTTTATGATAATATATTTTATTGTTGCCTGCAGTGTCTCACCTTAACTATACTTACATACAATCAAGTAAAATTAAAAATGTTAATTAAAAAAAATCATAATTTTAATTAAAAAAAAAAAAAACATATATATATATATATATATATATATATATATATATATATATATATATATATATATATATATATATATATATAAATGAACTAAAATACATTTTAAGTGAAATGAAATAGAGTGCAACAGAAAAGTTTGCTGTAGGCTGGTGAGCTGTTCTCATCCACTCTTGTGTTTTAATGTTCACAGGACTGTTGCTGGTCTCTATCTGCATAACAAAGACACTTGACCCTTCTACGCTGACAAAAGAGAAGCCATGAGAGCGAGCAAGAAAGTTCTGAATTCCCATAAAACTCGTAAAACCGTTAATTATTCGGTGGGATGCAGATAATAAATGCATTGTGCATATATTCTCACTTATAACAAGGAGTATCTCACATTACAGTTAAAGTCAGAATTATTAGCCCACCTTTGATGTATTTATTTATTTTTTTCTTTTTTAAATATTTCGAAAATGATGTTTAACAGAGCAGGGAAATTTTTACAGTACGTCTGATAATATTTTTTGTCTTCTGGAGAAAGTCTTATTTGTTTTATTTTTTGGCTAGAATAAAAGCAGTTTTTAATTTTTTTAAACCAAGTTTAAGGCCAAAATTATTAGCCCCTTTAAGCTATTTCTTTTTTCGATAGTCTACAGAACCATCGTTATACAACAACTTGCCTAACTACCCTTTCTTACCTAGT
The DNA here is from genome assembly GCF_903798145.1 of Danio aesculapii. NCBI lineage: Eukaryota > Metazoa > Chordata > Actinopteri > Cypriniformes > Danionidae > Danio > Danio aesculapii. The sequence goes on along the minus strand of NC_079443.1, from coordinate 9,405,506 downwards.
TAACCTAATTAACCTCGTTGAGCCTTTAAATGTCACTTTTAGCTGAATACTAGTGTCTTGAAAAATATTTATTAAAATATTATTTAATGTCATGGCAAAGATAAAATAAATCAGTTATTAGAAACAGAAACTGAAACAGCGATGCCATTTAATTTTTAAACACAAAAATACATATCACACAGACTTTTTTTGTCACAGCAGATACCTTAAAGTGTGAATCAGACCGTTTGGATTAAACAAAGTGTGTAACTTAATGAAGATACACTACTTTACCTGTAAGGTATAGGCTAGATAACTTCCAAACAGAAATTCCATCTGCACCTCAAACTGTTTCTCGACTTCCGGAGGAAAGGCGTGGCTCCAAAATTAAAGGTGGATGTCGCAAAAAAGATACTAGCAGGGGTTACTCATTATTTTAACATATAACAGTTATTTTCTGTCACAAAAACTAGCATGTTACCGTAGAAACGCTAAAAACGCTGGTGTATTAGTAGGTCACAGGTGCTCCTGTATACACTGCTGGCTGGGTAGTTACAAAGACCTTGAAGGCAGCTCAGTTAATTTGAGTCAAGTACAAATGTTATGAATTGCATAGCCATAGTTAGAAAATAAGAACGGTTGTAAATATATTTGGTTTATTTATTTATTTATTTTTACAGTGAGCGAGACCACATAAAAGGACTGATGGAGTGAATTTGACATTATCTCTTCAACGAAGTCTACCATTCAATTGCAGTAACCAATCAGAAACTCGCTTTACTATCTCACACCAAAAGGACAAGATATAGTTAGGTCCACACGGAATCTGCATGTGCAGAATTCTGCAGATTTCCGCAGATTTTTAGCCCATCATTGATTCTGTTCATTTATTTGAGTAAATGTGTGTACATTGATATGTATTCAGTTTTTAAAATTAATTTTAGTAATATATTTGACTAATATGAAAATAGCCATGATATTTATTTACAATACAGTTTGTAAAGTAATATTTTCTATATTTTAGTAGATATATTATATGAGACACTTGCTTTGTTTACCAAATAAAGTGGATCTAATTAGATTTGCATTGTAAACATAAAATGGTATTTTTTTTATTTCATATATTAAGGTTTTAGTTAGGATACTTCTAAAATCATTCCGCATAAAAATGATCCACAGAAATAGCAAAAAAAAAATGTCCGCAGATTCTGTCTGGCCCTAGGTAGTGTCTCCATTAATGTACTTAGACTTTAATTAGGGCCTACAAAGACCACAGACTGAGCACCCCCTGCTGGCCTCACTAGCACCACTTCCAGTGCTGTTTTCCCAGTTGTTCCCAGGCTCAAGCCTGCTTACTGTAGCTTCAGTGGGTGACCATGCAGAGAGATATGGCTGTGGAATATTAGAACTTAAAATCATGGGGCATTTGATTTTCTTGAGACATAATGTGTTTCCTGATGGAACGTGCTGGTGTGAATTTGGTAATGTTCCCTGAATAAGAGTCATTATTGCAGCAGGTCACTGTCAGTAATGACCTGAACAACTCCACGCTGTGCTTTTAGCTGAGAGCACATCTACACCCACACTATTAGAGACTTCATTATCTGAAATAACCTTTCCTCCTGTTCATCACCCACTCGTTTCCGTTATTACTGTCACTGTGAGCTCTCTGGACAAGCAGGTTGGCTTTTGTTTAGCTAACAAAATGTTGACAATAAATGATTACTCATTTGCATATATTATTTAACATATAGGAGACTTTTTTCAATTCAATTCAATTCAATGTTCAATTCAACCTAAATAGCATTATAACTTACTTATATATATTATATACTAACTTGAGCTATAATAGACATAAATTATTAATGGATGGATGGATCATTAGATGGATGGATTAAGGATATATGTGACCTTGGATAACGAAACCATTAAAGCCATGTTTTCTAAATTCTATATTGAAATTTATCATAATATATTTCTACTGATGCATGGACATTTAAAAAAATTGAGAAAATCCTTTAAGGTTGTCCAAATTAAGTTTTTAGCAAAGCATATTACTAATCAAAAATTATGTTTTAATATATTTATGGTAGAAATGTACTTTAATATTTTAATCATTTTAATTAAAATTGTTGATAATTAATGTGATTTTGGCTTTTTCTACAAATATATCCAAACGTGGTCCAGAGTAAAATAAATAATAATATTAATAATAATAATAATAATAATAATACGTGATGTAATTTGCTAAAAGTTAACATAACGTTATTTCAGTTTCTGGACAATTTATCCAATTTTAGTATGGATGGATGGATGAAACAACAACAGTGTTTATTTACTCAAAACACAGGAACAAATATTAAAATTCTGTAGCTGTTACTGCAGCTACATTAGTCTTAAATGATATCACATTCTATTAGACAGTAAACAGTCCTGTGCCCTATTTATTGATTTGTCCAAAACTTTTGACTCTGTAAACTTTGACCATAAACTAATGTTACAGAGACTTAGGCTTTTAGGTTTTAGTCATCCTGCTCTAAAATGGTTTGAAAATTATTTTTCAGAGCGTACTCAATGCGTGACAGTTGAAAATTGTATGCAGAAAATACAATTATAAATACAGCTGCACTGTCCTTAAAGCAAGCTGTACAGTATTTACAGAACACTTTTCAAGTATTACAGTGTGTGTTGCAGGAGTAAAAATTGGTTTTAAATTCAAAAAAGAGTAATTGTATGATTTTTAGCCACAGCTAAAAATGTGTGGCCGGACCAAGGTAACAGACCAGAAAATCGCATTCTCGAATGCTGTATCTATAGAAAGAGTTTGCTCTTATAAATATCTAGGTATTTGGATTTAAGAGAGATTAGCCTTTGATGTACATATTGACAAGTTATTGAAAAAGCTTAGGCCAAAATTAGGTTTCTTATACCTGTCAAATTTGTTTTGGCTCATAAGAAATTAGTAGAGAGTACATTATTGTCTATAATTGATTATGGTGATCATCTAAATACAGTATGCATGCAGCTACTACTTAGAAAACTGGATTCTGTCTATCACGCAGCAATACGCTTTGTCACAAGTGCAGACTCACGGACGCACCACTATATTTTGTATGATTCCTTAGATTGGTTATCTTTATATCAAAGGAAAAAATTACATTTGCTAACACTTCACATATAAACCCAACACACTAGATTTGGTTCCTATATTTGCTTAGTAGGGTATTGGATAGGGTAAGGGTTAGGATATTGTCAGAACTTGGTAAATGTACTTTTTCCTTTTATGCTGAGTACCTTAAAACTTCTTCTGTATAACGTCTTAAAGGATACCTGTAATTGTTTTTTTTATGATCTGATCAGTTTTTTTATGGATTGGGATTTTGTAATGTTGTGGTATTGTTTTTTGTGTGAAACTTTATGTGCTGCCATCTTGACCAGGTCTTACTGGAAAAAGAGACAGAACTGTCTCAATGTGATCTCCTGGCTAAATGAAGGAAAATAATAATAAAACATTTACAACAACAAAAAAATAAATTAATAATAATAATAATTATAATAATAATAATAATAATAAGAAGAAGAAGAAGAAGAAAACATGCTATTCTGGTTTCTGAGCAAACTCCTTTGATCTATGTTGTTTCACTCTCCTCCAGCACTTCATATAAATCTTGTTTTACGTCTCATTCCCTTAGCGTTGTAAAGAAGTTTAGTCAAGCAGACAGCATACAAAATCCTCAAGGCAGAAACACATAAAAATATGAGAATTTGATTGCTTTTCATCATCCAGCTGAAAAATGAGTTTAGCTTTTTTTTTTTTTTGGAGTCATACATTACACCGTAAAAGCATGCACTTTTCAATAGTTTCACAAGGAGGAGATGGTTGCTTTCTTTCTTTGAACTGAGATTTGCAGAGTGCATGTGGTTGTCAGGGAGGAAAAATCATATATACTGTACGTAGCATGAGTGCACTTGAGGGCGTCATAGTGGCACAGTGGGTAGCACATTCGCCTCACACCAAAAAGGTGGCTGGTTCAAGCTCCAGCTGTGTCAGTTGGCATTTCTGTGTGGAGTTTGCATGCTCTCCCCATGTTGGCGTGGTTTTCCTCTGGATGCTCTGGTTTCCATCACAAGTCCAAAGACATCCGCTATAGGTGAATTGAGTAGGCTTAGTTGTCTGCAGTGTATGTGTGAATAGAAGTCTATGTTTCCCAGTGAAGGGCATCCGCTGCATAAAACATATGCTGGATAAGTTTGTGGTTCAATCCGCTGTGGCGAACTAGATAAATAAAGGGACTAAGCCAAAAATAAAAAAATGGATAAAAGAGTGCACTTGAGCATTTGACCTGCTTGTGAAAATACTACAACACGTTTTTACAATACAAAGTTCAGCTTGCTCCAGGCCTGGTCCCATGCACATGCGCTTCTCATGTTACACGCGTCTACAGACTGTTCACACATACATAAAATGGGGATTCTCTTAATGGAGCCACACCCTATTTTCACTTGTTACAGAAGCAATACAGTTTCTCAATATGCATTCTTCAGCAATCTTGCATCCTTGTGTTCTCGTGTAACGTTATCATCAACTGCCAAAGTTCAGTTCCAATACTCAAGACCGCAAGAATGGAGGATGCGTGAAACTTCCCGGATGTGTTCTTGATATCGAGGACGCATGGATGCAGACTTGAGCATCGAACTCGCTCGAGAAGTCCCAGTCCATTGCTACTGGAGGTGGGAAGCACAGCATTTTATATAGATTAATATTTAAAGTTTTAGAAATATAACTTATCTCAGAATTTTCTCTAAATGAAATAAATTAACAATTAATAAAGAAAATTAATTCAAAGGTATAAACACATTAAGAGTGTTTATTTGCTGAAATTCTTATTAAAATCTGTTTTATTTATATTGTGCGAAGTATATTTATAATGTTTTTATGCATAGTATATATTTTGAAAAGGGGGAAAACATGAATGCTGTAATGTTTAAATAATTGTCCATTAAAAATGCATGAAGGTCATTTCACCATCAGAAAGAACGCAGCATCTCAATTCTCGGAGGATGCGTTCTCTGTTCTCAAGGTCTCTCGAGTTTGTTCTTCCGAGGTGACCTGTCAAGACCGGTCTTCACAAGAACGCAAGTCAGTTCTCTGCGTCCTTGGAATTGTGAATTGTGAGGTTCATCCTTTTCATTTTCTGTCTGATTAAGGCTCAAACAGATACTGCTAACAGCTGCTCTGACTGACAGTATTTACACAACTGAGGCAAAGCACATGCTTGTGGAGGCGTGACACTTTACTAGTGATGTGGAGCCGATCCACGAATCACAGCACATTATGTTAGCTGACCAATCAGAGGAACTAGAAAATGTTTTCATGTTAGCTGAGCAGCCATCAGAATCTTTTTGGCTCAAGACTTCCGGTCTCATTCACTTCAATTCATTTTTAGACATTAAAAACAGCTCGTTTTGCTGCTTGATGTTGCAAACTGATGTTTTCTTATTATATTATTCTACTTTGTCTGTATAGTCATGAAAACACTTGCATGTAGAGCAAGTAGTTTGACTGTTTTCTGCTGTTTATTATTCCTAGTCATTTCTCCCATAGGCAACTGGGTCAGAAGTTCTAAACCAATCACAAAAACGAGCGCACTTCCACATTGAAGAATAAGGTTAATATAATCAAAGTAAGAGATATTTAAAAAAAATAACGTAATTTTCTACAAGTAAAGCATGAGCACACATTGCTTTGCATTTTAAAAACACAACCAAGCCTTAAAATTGCACTCTGGACCACCCCTTTAAAGATCACCCTTTAAAGATATTTATGAGAATTGTTTCCAAACACATTATAGCTGTTAAACATGTATTACTAAAACACATTTTAAGACTATCAATGTAATTAGTGGGGGTACATTGGAGATGAGGATCCATGTGCAGTTTTTTAAGAGAATCGCATCAGGCAGGTAAAAGGTCAAAACAGGAACAGACAGGAACATGTAGATAGTTCAAGAGCGTGGTCAGAATACAGGCGAATGGTTGGGACAGGCAGCAAAACAATGTAAACAGTAAAACAAAGCAAAGGTCAAAAACATGGCAAGGTAAAAGGCTGTGTTCATAGTCCTAAACAGCTTCAGTTGTGTGTGTTTGCAGTCAAGGGGAATCTGGGCCAAGTGTGTGAGTAATCTGTAGTTCATTGGCAGATTTGTAGTGATTTGCAAATGCTGGTGGTTCTGACAATAAACAAACAATCATGTACTACTGAATTGTGGAGTTAAACCTTTTAACAGTTTATCACCAATTCTGTGTTCAGGCTTTAGCAGTTTTTGACCGTTGAGAGATGGGCTGTATCTGTAATCACTCCATATGCTCTTAAACAATGCACTATTTGAGGGAGCAGCCATTTGTAGTGGTGTTCAAAACCCATAGTGAACGATCTGAAGTGGACTCAATCAATCCCATGATGCACCACAATAACGAGCGCACAACCAATGTACATGCAACAACTAGAGAGTACTCGTAATCCACTGTGAGAGTTGATGAATTTTAAAATCTGACCACAACATGGCACCCACAGTGGAATCATATCATCAAAAGTAAAATATAATTTAATTAAAATAAGGTTTGTATATATACATGACAGAAATCAAAAATGCTTTGTTTCTTTAATTATGGACAGATCGCCAAGTGTTAAATAACAATCACAGTGTCTGACCAAGTTGTAAACATAATTTGCTTGAGTGCTCGAACTCACCTGTTTTCATTCACTCATTTAAGTGGACTATTTTAGTGGACTAATAGGGAATAGCGAATTAGGGTATTTAAGGGCCTTTTCTAGAGGTGGGTGTGGTTCCAGATCCACCAATGACACGCCCTCAGCATTTTAAAGTCCTGCCTGTGCCTACTTTTTAAAGATTTTGATAACTTATTTAATGCATTTTCTTTTAAATGGTTTAGATTAATTTGTTTCTTTATTTTCACACCAAGGGACAGTGTACATTAAATCAACATTCCCCAATAGTTTTCATTGGTGGTCCATTTTCCAGATTTTAAAGACCTATACCAATAAAAATACAAATTCAAACTAACAGTACTTCTATGAAAAACAACAAAAAACAACAGCAAAAAACTGTGCACAATGCTGATTATCAAGAAGGCGATTCCTAAATTATAATTAGATGATTTTTAACATACACCTTCTCTGACAGATTGTGGTATCAAACTCCACTGATGTGATGGTTCTCAAACTTTTTTTATCAAGTGCCACCCCAGAAAAAAATTCTCTCTCCAAGTACCACCATAATGATGAGGCAGATTATTCCTATTATTAAGAAATATTTATTATTGTCAGCCACTTTAAACATTATAAATTAGTTTAAACAATATCACTGTACTGCCCTTATAGGTAAAAAACAAACAAACAAACAATAAGTCAATGTTTAAAAACATGCTTTTAAAAGTTAATTAAATATGGTAGGTTACTGTTCTTAAATCTCATTTTAAGTGGACCTCCACGTACCACTAGAAGGAAGCCTGCGTACCACTAGTGGTACTGGTACCAGAGTTTGAGAACCACTAAATCTAAAAGATGCTCCTTGGTTGGGTGGTTAATAACCAACACAATCTCAAAAACGTTTTGATTTAATGGCTAATTCATATGAATTCGTAAGATCTCATTCGTACAATTTAGTACGATTTGCTCATCCCCCAATGATGGTTGGGTTTAGGAGCGGGGTTGGATGCCTCTGAACTGACCTAACGTAAAATAGTTATGTTTCCTTGTGAGATCAGACTGTAAATAATGCATTATTCTGTTGTGTGACAAACTCGAAACATACTTTAAAGGTCCCGTGAAGTGCTTTTAAAATGTGTGTTTTTGAATTCTAAGTTTGACATAATCTCAACTGAAACATGGACAAATAGTAGCTCCTCCCCTTAAAAAAAACCTGCCAATAGCATTCTGTTTTAGTCAATGCTCTGCCAATGAGAGAGTCTGTAATGAAGCGCATCAAATGAAAAGCAAAGGAGAAGCTTCGTGAAGGGTCAGATAATGGAGAGCATTTGATTGGTCTGAACATTTGATGAGAAACTGAAGTATGAGGTCACAAAAAAATCATCAATCCATTCAGCCAGAAGTGATAAACTACAAGCTTTGGATGTTTATATCTTCTAAATGTGGATTTTGTCACTGTTTTGGAGCACACTAGCTTATAGATAACCTTAAGACTAACATACTGATATTAACATCTAAAAATGTTTATTTTCATTTCATGTGACGTTTGAAATCACTTTACCAGCACTTTAAATTGCATCAGTGCTTCATTTTTTTTTTCAGTTTAGACGCAGATATGAAGGAAAAACTGTAGAAAGTTGCCACTGCAGTCATTTTTTTTTTTTTTTTTTTTTTTGTTTTCTCAGTTATTCCTTTCGTTTCTTTCTTGCTAAAACCATAGGCCTCGAATGGAAGTGTGTTAGGAGATTCATTTTTCATTTCTCTGTCCTGCAATGACAGAAGGTTTGATGAATAGGCTTTAACTTTCCCATCTCGGCACACACACATGAATTATTAAAGGCAATTTTCAGTGACTCTGGCTGTAGCAGTAAAAATTTTAAACAGTACAAACAGCACATGAATAAACAACCAGCAGAGACACAAAGAAAACAGTACACTTTAAAAACATGGATCTTACATGAAGCTTTCATTGTAACTGTCAGCATGTTAGTTCCATTATTACACTCGTACTTGTCAGAACGGCTGCAGACGTGTGGACATACCTCACTGAATGTGTTTCATATGATATTAAAGCCGTTCTGATTTAAAGGCTTATGCTTTAGTGCTCCAAAATTAAACTGTTTACATTCAAAATATTATTGCTGCTGTTTTGTTTTTTCAGACTACTTATTTAAAATAAACTGAATCAACAATTCTTGAGGATTTTTCTGGGACAACCTAACTGTTTTATGTTCAATTCACTCAACATTAAAATTAATTTAATCAATTTGAGTTGGATCAACATGAAAGAGTGGTGTGGAACCCAACATTTTTTTACAGTGTAGAAACAGATAGAAAAACAAACAAACAAACAAATATTGTGTAAAATAATTTGCTTTAAAGAAATACAAATAAATACAATACATTGAACAATACAATACAATACAAGCGATACAACATTACATAGCACATTTAACGCAAGTTGAATTGTCCAAAGTGCTTTATTTTTATAAGATAAAAAAATGTTAAATATACAAACGATATGGAGAAGAATTTAAAACATAAAATACTTATCAGTATATCAAATGGTAATGAACAAATGAGAGCCTAAAAAGCTCTCAAGAAGATGACTCTCGAATGTATAAAGTGAGACCATTCCACAATTTTGGACTTATCACAGCAAATGCATGGTCGCCTTTTGATTTCTTTTTGGACCATGGAACAGTCAACAATGACTGATTACCTGATCTGAGTGACCTGGTATTTTGGTATTTTACCTTCAAAAATCAGGGATAAAATCTTAAAATCAATCCTGAACTTGACTGACAACCAGTTTTCAACAATTAAACTATAACTTAAAAACATTAACAACAATAATATTATTCTTATTATTATTATGAGTAGTAGTTATAGTAGTAGTAGTAGTATTAGTAGTAGTAATAGTAGTACTTCTATTAAAAAATATAATAGTTAAGCATCATTAAACTTCTAATAATTACCAAACTTATTAATAATTATATTAATATTTTTTTATAAATATTAACAGATTAATTATGCACATGCAATTTATATCCCTAATGATAATGCATTTTTTTATGTGTTCATTTACATATATTTATAATAATAATAATAATAACAACAACAACAACAGCAATCTTTTTATTAATGTATGCATTGGATCAGGCTGTTGTGTGACACAATGACCCACTGGATTGGTGTTCGGCGATTTAGTCTTGGCAGGAAAAGCCTCACATGAGATTGAGTGAAGGATTCACAGCTAGACAAAAGGAGTTTGGAAGCCAAAACTAAGCACTCTTGAGTGTTTTCAGTAATACAATAATGACAAGTATATTAAAAAATATGGAACGCCTGAGGCAGGTTTAAGCTTGCAGGTAACGCTGTTGTAAACACTCACAGCACAGGTTTTCAGGACACAGCGGAAATGGAGAATTTTTTATTTTTATTTTTTAAATTGAGGGTGTATCTCAGATTCACTAACACACACGCACATACAGTATACACCCTCAAGAGGATACACAAGCTAACACAGAGCATGCAAAGAGATACTCATGGGATCTAAACAAAAGGTATGGAGAGAAACCTTTGGAGAAAAAAGTAAAGGATAAACAGAATTAAAAAATGAAATTTTCTCACTTATCAAAGTTCCTGAAAGTAAAGAAGGTCAATGTGCTCCATGATTGGCCAGCCCAGTCCCCACATATGAACATTATTGAGCATGTCTGTGGAAATATAAAGAAGGAGGCACTGTAGATGAATCCAAAGAATCTTGATGAACTCAGGAAGTCCTGCAAGAACGCTTTCTTTGCCATTCAGTGTATGTTGTTATATCTATGTTCTGAAATATTTTTTGAGAACACTGTAAAATGGAAGTGAATTTACTTACAAAAAGTGAATAAACTGTATAAATATAAAAATCAAGTCAACATAACAGTTCCAAGTTATAATAGATTTACTCACTTTTTAAAAATAACTAATAGGGTTGTACAATGAACAATGTCTTCATAGATGTCTTGACTTTTTTGTAATTGCATAGATAAATAAAAATAAAACAAGCAAACAAACAAACAAGCAAATAAATAAGTAAATAAATAAAAATAAACTGCTATAGTGCCATACACACTATTAAAGTAGTTCTTTCAGGTTAATGTATAACCAGGTTTGACTTTCAAAAGTTTTTTTCCATAGGGAAAGTTTAATACATAAGTACAGTATATAAATATAATAACATTTAATAATAATTGATAATCCTTTAAGGACAGGCTTGTTGTAGACTTTTTGTCCATTTTGTTGATTCAATTAGCTCTACATATTTCTTAAACAATTAATAGTGGAACTCATACAGAAAAAAACTACATTACCCATGATGGTGTATGGAAATACACATCAGCCCACCGGAGAAACACAGATACACAGAAATAGATCACCATGTTGAAGTCCATGTTGAAAATCAAAATTTCCAATATTAATTTTGCTAGCGTACATTGTTATTTTTATTATATCTTTATGTAAACACATATCCAATTTTTGTGCTTTGTTCTGGTAATCTTCAATCAAATTCTCACCATTTGCTTCTGCATTTGGAGTGGTGGATTTTCACAATATTCTTAACCACGCCCCATACCATTACTTTGCTAACAGGGAATGATGCACAAAAAGAAAGTCCCACTCCCTACTCAATATTCCGTTTCATTCAGAATTACATCAACGTACTCAAATAAAAGTCTCAGCAACTTCCGGTTCACAAAGACATTAAGATCTGTCACCATATAAAGAACCGGAACAACGACAAAAATAAATAGCAGAACAAAGATGTTAGCGAATAAAAAGAGAAGCTGATTTGGGGGAAGAAATGTAAAGCAGGCCACGGTTTTATGAGCGAGTGTGTATGTAAATGAGTGTGTGAATGAGTTCATCAATGTTTGGCCGGCCACAGTGTGTGCACAGCTTGTTTCATTTCCTCTGGGACAAAAAAAAAAAATGTCTCAGTCGTTCCTGCTCTTTCTCCATCACCCCATTTGCATCCCTTCTCCTCAGAAGCGCATTCACAATGGCTTCAGCTTCCGCCAACACGTGGGCAGTTGCCAGGGCAGCGCACAAAGACATTTTTGGGAGAGGGGGGTGTTACTTGGATGACACATTCAGACAAGAGGCTGACCAATCCCTTCACCCGCTACTCAAAAGAAATTTGCGCTGCCAGATGCTCTGTTTGTAAAGCCTTTAAAGACATTGGCTGATTGCATGTTTGGCCTTTCGCTTGGCCCGGCCTTTTCTCTGCCTTCCATTATAGATTGAACCACAACCATTCCACAATGCTCCCTGGCCCTTCCTATTGTTATTTCTCACAGCGGCTCTCAAATTGCCGAACGACAGCAGGAAAAACTCAAAACATCAATATTTTTGATAAATTTTAGATGCTTTATTTCTTAATTCTGAAGCTTTAATGATGTACATTATTAGTCAACGAGGAGCCAATTTGAGGGTTGCTGTTATGTTTTGTGGTTGGGGGAAGATTTATTATTGGAATAAATTACAATTTATTGCAATAGCAGCATATTTATATTAAAAATATGAATTTTACATTAGGCAAATTATTTTTTTCCAAGTAGTCTGCCATTGCAACTTTTTTGTATTATAATCTATGCATTGCCTGAGCTCAGAAAACTGCATGCAGTGCTCAATTTTTTTGAGTTGGTATAACACAGTGTAATATAATAGAACAGAATTAACCCTTGTGTGCTGTTGAGGATGTTTTCATCCACTCTGGGGTGATCTTGAGTTTCAATTTGGCCACAACTGTCTCTGTGTTTCAGCAAATGGAATTTTTGCTGACAAATTTTATTTTGGGAAAGTGCTTTGGAAGTTTTAAAAAACTTTCAAATGTAAACAATTAATAGCAAAATTGACTACCCTTTCCATATCTTAGTGGCTGCTTTTGCTCCATTGACCTCCATTTATTATGATAATTTTTTATTGCAAAGCCATGTCACCATATACTCATGCATGGATGATTGTTGGTGGTTTTTCCTCTTGGGAAGAAGTAAAATGTGCAATTTTTACTGATGATCCCTCTTCCCCAACAGGGGAAACCACCAACAATCAAGAATGCGTGATTATATGGAGTCATGGTTTTGCAATCAAAAAACCTCATTACGGGATAATGAAAGTTAATGGGGCAAAAACAGCCATGAACATAATGAAAGGGTAGTAAATTTAAACAGTACACTAGTGTTAAATGCTGGATCTTAATGCTTTCCCAGGTAAAAAAAAAAGTGCACTTAAATACACCTTATTTAAGTATACTTAGTACACTTTTCAGTACTGTACTAAACGTGCTCTATTTTCAATGCACTAACTTTGTACTTAATGTACTAAAAGTAGCATTAAGTATATGTTAAGATGATCTTAATACCATCTAAGTGTACTCAACTGTGCTATTTTGAGACACCATAAAATTGAACTTAAATTTGCTTTTAACCTACTATATCTGTATTTTTAAAAAATGTATTTAGTTACAACTAGAAATACACTTGAACCCTAATTGTAAACTTTCATAAATATATTTAAGAATAGTTTAAAGTATAATAGTAATATATTTAGAAAATATATATAAAATGTAAAAAAAGTGTGCTAAGAGTTACTTTAAGAATACTTTTCAGTACTGTACTAAATGTGCTCTGTTTTCAACACACTAATTTTGTACTTAATGTACTAAAACATAGCATTAGGAATATGTTAAGATTAACTTAATACCATCTAAGTGCACTCAACTGTGCTATTTTGAGACACCCTGAAATTGAACTAAAATGTGCTTTTAACATACTATATATGTATTTTAAAAAGTATATTTAGTTACAACTAACAATATACTTGAACCCTAATTTTAACATTTATAAATATATTTAAGAATAGTTTAAAGTACAATAGTAATACATTTTAAAAATGTGAAAAAAGGATGCTAAAATTCACTTTAAGTACATTAAGTATATTTTTTAGTACTCTACTAAAAGTGCTCTATTTTCAACACACTAATTTTGTACTTAATGTACTAAAATAGTATTAAGTATTATGTTAAGATGATCTAAGTGCACTCAACTGTGCTATTTTGAGACATCATGGAATTGAACTAAAATGTGCTTTTAACATACTATATCTGTATTTAAAAAAAAATATTTTAGTTACAACTAGAAACACAAATTTTAAACATTTATAAATAGCGTTTAAATAAAGCATTTAAATAAAATTCTGGGGGACAAAAGTGGAAATATAATAATGGGAGGTGACTTCAACCAGGGTATGGATGAAGTTTTGATAAAAGTAAATATCATGGACCACTTATACCACAAGATAGGGCTGCTCTCCATATGTTAACAGAGGATTTAGGATTGATTGACATATGGTGGCTGATCAACCCCAGAGAAAGAGAATATACTTTTTTTTTCTCAGTGTCACAAATCCCACTCTAGGATAGACTTTTTCTTAGTACCAAACTCAATTATTGATCAGTTAATAGACTGTAAAATTGGAGCAATAGCTTTGTCAGATCATGCAACTGTTGAATTGGACATGGCTCTGAATATAGAAAAGGGTAGAAAGGGAAGGTGGCGTCTGAATACTGCATTATTAAAGGATGATGCATTTTTTTCAGTTGAATGTGGGAAGTACTGAAAGGCTAGCCACAGTATGGGATGCCTCAAAAGCATTTAAAAGAGGGAAACTCATTGCACATGCTTCCAGAAATATGAAAGAAAGAAGAACTTTAATAAATAGCCTAGAAGCAACAATCTGCAAATTGGAAAAAAGAATTGGAGGGTCAATACTCTGATAATTTATATTAGGATATTTGTAAATATAAATTTCAATTGCATGAGATATTTAACAAAAGGGCAGAATATGCATTATTTAGACTACTAACTAAGTTCTATGAGGGAGGTGAAAAAGCTGGTAAGCTCCTGCCCAGACAATTAAAACAAGATGTCTCTCTAACAAAGGACATAAATGAGGTGTTTCAGAAATTTTACGAACACCTATATACATCCTCATGTAGTCTAGATGAAGTAAAATTGAGAACATTCTTTTCAAATATAACTTTACTTAAATTGAATCGATTACAAGCAGAGACATTAGATCTTCCCATCACACACAGGAGGAGGTTAAGGCTGCAATAGCTTCTATGAAATCTGGAAATTCGCCTGGGATGGATGGTTTTCCAATTGAGTATTATAAAAAAATATATCGATACACTGGCCCCAATTCTAACCCAAGTTTTTATAGAGGCACTACAGATTGGGACATTACCAAATACTTTCATGGAAGCATTAATAACCCTGTTCCCCTAAATGGATAGAGACGTAACTGATCCTGCAAACTATAGGCCAATAAGCCTTATCAACTTGGACTGTAAGGTGTTGGCAAAAATACTGGCCTCTCGGTTGGAAAAGGTTTTACCCAGTATAATTAATAAAAACCAGGTGGGCTTTATTAAAGGGAGGTCCTCAGCCGATAATGTGAGAAAACTGTTGCATTTGATGTGGTTAAATTATTCAGAGAATACTTCAATTGCAGCTATATCTCTGGATGCTAAAAAGGCCTTTGACAGGGTTGAATGGGGCTTTTTGGCCTCAGCCCTGTCAAAGTTTGGATTTGGCAATACTTTTACATCCTGGATTAATTTATTATATAAAAAACCTAAAGCAGCAGTGATGCCAAATGGCATGGTATCTTCGTTTTTTTCAGTCGCCAGAGGTACTCGTCAAGGATGCCCATTGTCCCCCCTTTTGTTTACCATAGTAATAGAGCCTCTGGCCGTTATGATTCGGGCAGACACAAATATTAGAGGTGTTAGGGGGCTAAAAGACAGTCACACAAGTTGATATTGTATGCAGATGATATCTTATTACTATCCTATGACCCACTCAAATCTTTACCTCCATTAATGAAAAGAATACAACAGTATTCAGACGTATCGGGATATAAAATAAATTGGGAAAAATCAGAGGTTAAGTTAGCATCAACATTCCACCCGATTGACATTCTCTCACAATGTTCTGGAACTAAATGGGAATCAGACCCAGTGATGACACACTCAAGATTTGTATGGAGTAGAATCCATAAACTGTGTGGGACATCACATTATAAACAGTCATATGCGTCATTGTGGAATAACCCAGAAGTTTGTATAGGCAAAAAAAAACTGTGTTTTGGAAACAATGGCAACTAAAAGGAATTGCTAAAGTGAAGGATTTGCATGAGGATGGTATATTCATGTCATACTCTGATTTAGTGGACAAATATAATATTGGAGCCCAAGGGGACTTCTGGAAATATCTGCAAACACTGCAACAAGGACAAATTTAATGTGAAAGACAACCCTGTATATGATTATTTACAGTCACCACAGGATGCTAGGCCTGCTTCTATGTGTTACAAAATGATGCTCAATGTAAACTCAGAAGTATGTAATAATTTGAGAATAATCTGGCAAAAAGATCTAGGAATTGATATTGATGAAAATGAGTGGCTAGACATCCTTTCCAATGTAGGCTAAAATGTAAGAGAAGTTAGAGGAAAGTTCATTCAGTACAAAATAATACATAGATACTACTACACACCATCCAGACTCTATAGGATGGGACTAGCTGGAAATAATCAGTGTTGGAAATGCAATAAAGAAGAGGGTACATATTTACACATGATCTGGGAATGTTGTCTAGTTTACCCATTCTAGTGTAAAATTTTAAGAATAATGGAGGAGTGGCTAGGCTGTGAGTTAAGCTACGGTCACACTGGGCTTTGTGTGTGCGAAATTCTGTCGTACAGTGTTGCGAAAAGGGCGGGATTAAACAAGATAATTAGACATTTAAAAAAGCCAACGATTGCTCAATATTTTAAATTTCTGTCCAGAGAGGTCGTGTTTTAATCCTCAATTGGTCTCACGTAGTCAAGTGATGCGATTTCACAGATCAGAGTTCACCAAGCTTGAACTTTCCACCGCAGCGAGCTGCGAAACTTAACACATGACCCTGCGTTTCCGGTCTGACTCATTTGCGTGCGTATGAATGGAAGTCTATGGGAGGAAAAGCCCTGTGTGACCGCAGCTTTACCTGTAGAGCCACGGCCTTCTGGATGACAAATTAGTGATACCTAATATAGGTAAAAATTCCTTTATTCTTCTCAAGATTGGATGCATTACAGCTGCTAGGATGATACTACGTAATTGGAAGTGTCCCAGAATGCCAGAAATAAAGGAGTGGATTAATGGGATAATTGAAACTACATTATATGAGTGTATGCTGGGGAGATTGAACAATGAGGGAGAGGTACATAGAAAATGGGATAATCTCTGGCAACATCTAAAATTAGGATAAATGAGTATGTACATTCAAAAGTACCACAACCTTAATTTCCATATATGTTTGCTTTACGTTGAATTTTCAACGTATGACAGGTGGCTGAATATGTAACATGTATCATATGTATGTATAGTGTGGAGTGTGTTCTTTGTTCTTGGCTGTTGAACAATAAAAAAAGTTGAATTATAAAAAAAAAAAAAGTGGTATTGTGTGTGTGTGTATGTGTGTGTGTATATATATATATATATATATATATATATATATATATATATATATATATATATATATATATATATATATATATATATATATATATATATATATATTATTGCTATATAAAAATCTATTTAAATATATTTTTAAAAAGTTTAATTTATACTTACAACAACTATGTAAAAGTGTACTAACATTTAAACTATTTTTATAGCATTCAAATGATACTTTTAAGTATTACACTTATAATATATTTTTGAGATAGTACACTTTATTTCTAACACTAAAATTATATTTAAATATAGTTTTAAAAAGTTCACCTTAATTTATACTTACAATAACTATGTAAAAGTGTACTAACTTTGAACTATTATTATAGCATTCAAATGATACTTTTAAGCATTACACTTATAATATATTTTTGAAGGAATACATTTTATGTCTATGTACTAAAAATTCTATTTAAATATACTTTTAAAAGTTCAATTTAATTTATACTTACTGTGTAAAAGTGTGCTAACTTTGACCTATTTTTCAAATGCATTCAGATTATACTTTTAAGAAATACATTTATAACATATTTTTCAAGTAGTACACTTTGTTGCTATATACTAAAAATCTATTTAAATATCAGTTATATTTAATATACTTTCACAGTTTTACTTAAGTACTACTTAAGTAAAAGTATACTTTTAATTAGTATATTTATAGTGTTTTTCTTTTTACTTTATTTTGTATAAAAATTTAAATTGTACTTGCAATGCACTTAATTGTTTTGCAGTATATTCATTATGCTCTCAAATACATTTTTTTTCACCTAGGTTAAAATGGGTGTAATAGAAAAAGGTCTAAGATTAACACAACTTAAATGATATGTTTTGTTCTACAACAGTAACTGCACACATTTGCTTTTTAGTAACAGCAAAACATTCAATTATTGTCAAATTATGTTTACCACAGATCTAATTTTTCTTATAAATTGAGCAGTCCGATATAGACAAATAATAAGGGGGACAACAGTGAATTTCTTCTCAGGGTTTTTACATTATTCTTGCATCACTCTACTGTCAAGCCCTGGGTTAGGTTTTGGGAGTTCTGTGGTTTTCCATGTTTAGTTCCTGATTTTCTGTGTTTGTAACTTTTTTTTGTTGTTTTCAATTGTGTTCAACTGTGTCTTGTTTGGTTACTCATTTCCAGTGGTATATTGTGATTGATATTGTGTTTGCTGGTTATTGTTTTGACCAGTTTAGCTGTTTTGTGTTGTGAATATTATTTTGTATTAATAATTGAAGAGTTCAGATGCAAAAACTTCTAAGTTTTGTCTGAAATTTCCATAGCAAAAAAGTATGTTTCTCATACTAATACATTTATGTTGAGTTATTTCATTTTAAAGACCATGAAAAGAACATCTTTGCCATAAAAATGAAATTACCAAACCTACACACAGGAGCCTGACAGGAGCACCATGAGACTTTTAAAAACACTTGTGAAATGTTACTGTATTATAAAATAACTGTAGTCCATAATTTAATTTTAATAATTTATTCCAGTGATTTTAAAGATGAATTTTCATCTTCATTACTCCAGTTTTCAGAGTCACATGATCCTTTAGAAATCACTCTAAAATAATAATAATAATAATTATTATTATTATAATTATTAATGGTAATAGTAATAAAAGCAACAATGACTGGAGTAATAATTTCATTTAAAATTACATACAATAAGAACAGAATAATTTATAAAAAAAAGACATATAAAAAGACATATAAAAAAAAAAAAAAAACTGACCGCAAACTTACCAGTAGAGTGTGTATGTATGGATGTATATGTATGTATGTGTGTATATGTGTGTATATATATATATATATATATATATATATATATATATATATATATATATATATATATATATATATATATATATATATATATATATATATATATATGTGTGTGTGTGTGTCGCTATGTGTATGTAACTACAGTGTACTGTAATACTATTGTAACTACACACATGTAACAACCCACTGAATAGTATGTGTATGTTCAAATATGTAACAGGACATTAATAAAACAATGTTTGGTAAAGTACCTCTCTAATGTGAATTACTGATGTGATTCTACAATTTACCTTAAAACAACACATAAACGTAAGGCATTTGTATATTTCCATCTAATTATACTTAAACAGTTAAACTTAGGTTTCATATATATTACACAGTAATTTGTGACCATTTTACACTTTATTTTGAGTGGACAGTTCCTATGGATTTACCCTATAATAACACTGGCATCACAAGGTAATACCTTCTAATGCAGCGTTCTAATACAATGTTTACATGGTACATGTAAGTACATGGTATGCAAACAGGTGTGGAAGTGGGAAAACACCTGCAAGTACATATTTTTGTTATACAGTGCACTTACGTAATTCTTGTTACAGATGTGTACTTTCTTAGTGTTGTTACCAATGTCCTGTTACACATTTGAACTTACATATACTATTAAGTGGGTTGTTACATGTGTGTAGTTACACCAGTTTTACACAAGTAAATACTTTGTACCAGTGTTTACACTGTAGTTACATACTACTTACTACACATCTAGTTACCATGTAAGTTCATAGAAATAAGGGACACAATATAAAGTGGGACTAGAATTATTAGCCCCCCTGAATTATTACCCCCGTTTATTTTTTTCCCCAATTTCTGTTTAACGGAGAGAAGATTTTTTTCAACACATTTCTAATCATAATAGTTTTAAAAACTCATTTCTAATAACTGATTTATTTTATCTTTGTCATGATGACAGTAAATAATATTGGAGTAGATGTTTTTTCAAGAGCTTAAAATGACATTTAAAGGTTTAACTAGGTTAACTAGGCAGGTTAGGGTAATTAGGCAAGTTATAATGATGGTTTGTTCTGTAGACTATCGAAAAAATAAATAGCTTAAAGGGGCTAATAATTTTGACCTTAAAATATTTTTTTTATTTTTATCAAAAACTGCATTTATGCTAGCCGAAATAAAACAAATAAGACTTTCTCCAGAAGAAAAAATATTATCAGACATGTGAAAATTTCCTCTGTTAAACATCATGTAGGAAAAATTTTAAAAAAAGAAAAAAAAAATTCATACGGGGGCTAATAATTTTGACTTCAACTGTATATATTTGAAAAGTTCAGATGCAAAAGCCGCTAAATGCCACTTCCGCCAAAAATGAGATAATGACATTGAGTGAATGCTTTAGGCACTTAGTACATGTTTAACAAATATATTTGCTTTAAATAATCTAAATCCCAGGGTCAGCTCATTCAGAAATAACAGTTTGTTGGCAAAAGCCACTAAACGCCACTTGCCTTTGGCCAATATATCCTGAGAACCAATCAAAGCCGCAAATCGAATCATATGTTTTCAATGTATCAGTGTGCTGATACGCCGGCTTTTATGAGAAGACTGTTTAATTCTGCTTTCGATTTTAAAAGACTGAGTTTGATTAACTGGATAAGCCTGTTTGACTGTCAGTGAATGGCAAATGAAAACGTCCCTTACCTCAAAACTCAAAAATCGCATTATAAGGAAAAGTAAACAATGTAAAGTTGGAAGTATAGCATGCATTCATAACGCTTTTTTGTTCAGCGACGCTACTTTGAATGAGTCCCATTTACTATACATTAAACGGCAACTGCTTTTATGAAAGACAGAGTTAAGATGCCATTTTTTTATCTCGCGTGGATGCTATGAGGATAAACAAGAGACCAAGACCTTAAGGATGGTTAGAATGAATGAATGACCGCTTATAAAGGTGTCTGAGGGACATCGCCTTTTTGCCCTGTATGCCTACCTTGTGTTTTATTTGCTAATTTAAGCTATTTTTTAAAAGATAAATATAATATATAAAACTATACATTATTTGTATTACTTCTGTCAAGGTTGATGGGTTTGTGTGTTTTTTCTGTGTGTCATGTGTCATGCCTTGTGTGTTGTTGTGTGCAAGGGTGTGTGATTTGTTTACCTTTTGTGTGGACGGCAGGCTTTCTATCAGCTGACTCATCAGCTCATCAGAACAAGGCTCATCAGTTGTTTGTCCTTGTTCCTGTCTGTTGTTCCCCAGATTCCTTCGACTGTCCATTTGATGTCTTCGTTGTGACCTGTGGCTCTCTTTTGTTTTGTACATTCTTGTCTCCAGAACATCCTGTGGTATCCCTTGATACATTCTTCCTTTTTGTTTATTAAATACTTGCAATTGGATCCTCTCTGTATAAGTGTCGTGACAACTTCATCACAGTGGAATGAGCCGCCTCTTGACAGACTTATGTATTTTAGGTGGTTTGTGTAATGTGTTTTATGTTTGGTAAAATAATTTCTAATTGCATCTTTAGTGATTTTTCAACTAATTACACCGTCTTTTGTCAATTGGTGGATTTAGAGGTTTTTGCAAAAAAAGCACAAGTGGATTTAGCAGGTTTTGATGCAAAAGAAAATTTACCTTTTTAAAAATCAAAGATTTGTCTAAAATTGACATTTTTGAAAAAAAAGGTATTTAATTTACTAGCTAATAATCTTATCATTACATGTAAAATGAAACTTCTGAACCCAATAATAGGAGCCTGATAGAAAAAGCTAATTTACAAGAAAAGAGGTCAGATGAATTTAGAGGGTTTTGCATCAGAACTCTTCGTCTGTCTGTCTATCTATCTATCTATCTATCTATCTATCTATCTATCTATCTATCTATCTATCTATCTATCTATCTATCTATCTATCTATCTATCTATCTATCTGTCTGTCTGTCTGTCTGTCTGCCTGTCTGTCTGTCTGTCTGTCTGTCTGTCTGTCTGTCTGTCTATCTATCTATCTATCTATCTATCTATATATAGAGCTTTTATTATGCCACAGTCCATCACTTTCAGTGCTTCCTTTCTTACATGGTCATCACGTCATCACATGGGGTAAAAGCAGTAAGTACTAAATACATTTTAGGTTTCCTTTTGTAATGCTGTTCTGTGCAGTCTAATAAAACACACAACATATTAAAGTGTCATTGGTGTTTATCTGCTTTCTAAAAAACAAACTAGAAATCGAGGGAGAATGATGTCATGGGCACACAGGATCCAGTCCATGTTACTTGTCAAATTGTTTAGTTCTCTCTCTGGATTTGAAAATTTTTTGAAACATTTGGGATAATGTAACTAGATGAGTCAGCAAAATATCTGCAACACAGGCTCATTGTGAAAATGTACTCCCGTATACATTTATTGAGAGTGCGAATTATGTAGACAGAGCTACGTATGGCTGCCTTTCGTCTTTAAATCGAATGCTACGAGGTGGTATGACATCGCCAATGGCTTCTGTTTCTTTTCGTGCTACCAGCTGACCGTTTACCTCAGTGTGGACAGCTTTTCTGCTGTTACCAGTTTGTCCAGTGGCTCGCTGCATACATCGGCAAACTTGAATCGCAGAGCAGAGTTGACCGCAATGATGGGGTTCAAGTCCAGCGTAGAACGGTTCCAGAAAGCAGGTAAAGCAAAAACAAAATGCAAAAAATAAAATAAACAAGTAAATAACAGGGTGAAAACGTGGTAAGATCTGGAAAAATTGCTACAATCAGGTGGCCATGAGGGCTTTTCTTTTTCTGGATTGCTTTTGAAAACACTGTCAGTTGGGTTTAGGGAAGGGGGTGGTTGAATTAATTGGTTGGTCAGTCAGTCGACAGCAGCCTCTGGTGGATATACGCAAGAAGAGCAGGCGCAAATGGCACTCGTGAGAGAAATTTTTGATCTGAAAAGGAGTACACAGCAGCCTCTAGCAGATTCACGAAAACAAAAACTGCAAGAAAAAACATAGCTCCTGGGACGTATTTGGCGCTCTCCAAAAAGTATTTAAGGGTACATATCCATAATGAGCTTGGGTTGAATATATAACACTGTTCTAGTAGTTTGTGTATATTTTTATGAAAACACACATATTGTGCCATTCATATTAATGACATTAATGGCTAATTAAGATATAGGCAAAATAACCGGGTATGCATTAGAATCATTGCATTAAGTGGTAAATTTGGAGTAAAATAGTTAAAACTCTCCATTACCTCACAAAAACTTCATCTCATGAGCACATATACTCAAAGTTTAAACAAATTTAAATATTAAAATGCTGTGAAGATTAAACTGTGCACAGGACCAGTCAAAACACATGCTCTATGATTAATTCGTAGGCCTTTTAGGATAAAATACTTGACTACATATTCATTTAAAAGGACTCTGCTGACAACCGCCTCAAGTAAATCAGTACATGTGTTTAGCTGGATAAAATGTGAATATGGCTGGGAAAATGTAGATATCCAATTTCTCTCACTCTCATCCCAATCAGTCTTTTTTCTAGACTTACTATATAGGAAAGATAAAACTGGGATCCTAAATTATAAAAATACAAAAGCAGTGAGTAAGGTTTTTGGGAGATATGCTGGTCACAGGGAGTTTTCCTTGCAGGGTATACATTTCCTCTCCTTATGAGCAACCAATTTCTCCACACTTTTCACAAGTCCTGTCTGCTTAACGTACTTCTCATTTATCACAGCAGGGAAGACTAATTAAATATGGACGGAGTAAAAAGAGAAAAGCTTGCACCTTTTATTTGAACTTTACTTGGAGAGCTGAAATAGCATGAGTTTTTTTTTCTACCATCATCATTGTACATGTAGTCATCTCACAGTCTTTGTTTAAACTTCTGACAACCATATGGAGTGTTTTATTTATTTATTTATTTATTTATTTATTTTGGTCTGTGTCTAAAAGCTTATTGTCACACCCTCTGCTCGCTCCCGCAGTCCCAGTCACTGCACTCAGTCACCATTCACCACACACCATACCCATGAACTCTCACCAGACTACTAATCACCCACACCTGCAATCACCAGCTCACTATAAATATACTCACCTCATTCATTCACTCACCGGCTGGAATCAAATTTCTCCTGTGCTCTTCCGTGGATGTCCTCTTTCTCCTGTGGATGCAAGTACACCTGATTCAGGGAAGTGACTATTATTATATTGGTGTTTGCTGAAGAACTGAACTTACCTTACAAACTAAGTGTGAGATCACTCTCCCTCTGCTACACCACTCACCTGCTTCACTTCTCTACTGTAGTTGCATCACACAAATAAATACCCTTGAAGTTAATCCTGCTTTGCCTTCCTTGTGTGACCATGACACTTATATATTTGACTTATTGTGGCAAGCCATTTTGACATTTAATTCAAAACCCATACTAGTATCTAGTTTCATGTTACTAGTACTTTTTTTTAGATACTAGTACACTACCTGACAAAAGTCTTGTCGTCTACTGAAGGTTTAGGAACAACAAATAAAAACTTGACTTCTAGTTGATCATTTGGTATTAGAAGTGGCTTATATTAAAGGCAAAAGCCTCTATATTAAGCTCGTTTATCTTATCCCAGACATGCTCAGAGTTCATGTCTGGTGACTGGGCTGGCCAATCCTGGAGCATCTTGACCTTCTTATCTTTCAGGAACCTTGATGTGGAGGCTGAAGTATGAGAATCGCTATCCTGCTGAAGCATTTGCTGTCTCCTGTGGCTTGTAATGTAATGGGCTGTACAAATGTCTTGATACCTCAGGCTGTTGCCATCCACTCTGCAGATCTCTTGCATGCCCCATACTGAATATAACCCCAAACCATGATTTTTCCTTCACCAAACTTCTGTGAGGATCTTGGGTCCATGCAGGTTCCAATAGGTCTTCTTCAGTATTTGTGATGATTGGGATGCAGATCAACAGATGATTCATCAGAATAATCTACCTTCTGCCACTTTTCCAAATGATCAACTAGAAATCAAGTTATAATTTGTTGCTCTTACAACTGGGGTCAAACTTTTGTTATGTAGTGTATATTTTTCATTAAGTAGTACTTCATTACATTCTAGTGTTTAGTTGTTAAATACTACTGCTTACGCATTAGACAGCAATTATTTTTTATTAGATACTAGTACTCATTAGATACTATATACAGTATTAAATAGATACTACGTCGCCTTAGAATTATAAGGTTTCATCTACATTCTAAATGATTTTGAGATATTGAGCTTCAAAGTTTATTCATTCCATTATGCGTGTAACAGTTCTCTTTCATACATTAACATGACAGAGACCTTAAATGTACTCTACATGTAAATTGCAGTTTCAGGTTGCTTAATTTTATGTTGTGCGGCTTTATTTAGTCAACTCTGACTTCGTGTTTCTTTCTGGTCTGCAGCGAAATGACATAGGAAACTGATCCAGAATGGTCCTCATGCGTGCATTCGAAATGCTGATTGGCAATCTTATAGAGCCAAGCGAGTACGACTTTGTATATAAAACCTTTATTTATTTTTTTTTGTTTAATAAAACATCTTAAAATGTAAACAACTTTTTAAAAAAAACACAACCTAATGTAAACATGTTGTCGTTTAATAAGAATTTGTGAAAAACTAAATTTTGACAAAAATGTCAGCTAGAACCTTATAATTCTAAGTTGACAATACTGTACTGTACATGAAATATACAAAAACACATTCACAATACTATTGTAAATGTAATTGCAATGTTATAACAATGTAAATACAATGTTAAAACATAGTAATTACATTCAAAATAAAAGTTTATTATATGTACTGTGTATATTTACGTATACAACTATAGATTGTACATGCAGTCATCTCACAGTCTTTGTTTAAACTTCTGACAACCATATGGAGTGTTTTATTTATTTATTTATTCATTTATTTATTTTGGTCTGTGTCTAAAAGCTTATTGTCACACCCTCTGCTCGCTCCCGCAGTCCCAGTCACTGCACTCAGTCACCATTCACCATGCATGTAAATACTGTACATGCAATATACAAGGACATTTACATTTATAAATATTATCTTGGATGTAACTACAATGTAATGACATAATAATTACAATATAATGACACATTAATTGCACACAAGCTAAAAGTTTATTAATTCCATACTATATTTCAGATCTAGATACAATGTTACAACAATGTAATTACAATGTTATTACATCCAAAATAACAGTTTGTAATTACATACTTATTCATTAGGTAATTAAAAAAGAACTAGTGTCTAATGAGTAAGCACTATATTTTTAAAAAAGCACTAGTATTTAAAGATTAGGCACTAGTATCTAATGAATAAGCACTAGACGCTAGTACTTAATTGGAAACATACTAGTATATAAAAAAATAAGCACTACTAACATGAAAATAGATACTAGTACGGGTTGAAAATTAAATGTTAAAATGGCTTGCCATAGGACTTGTTGCTTCACTTCCCTATCAGGCAGAGGTTGTGGTTGAAACATCTCATAAAACTGATTTTAGACATACTAAAGTTACACTTCATTTGTTCCAAACCCATTTGAATTTCTTTATTCTGTTTAACATGAAGTTTGAAGAAAGCTGAAATCCTTTGGCTTAATCCCTACTGTTTCAGATCTAGTCCCCCCCCCCCCCCATACCCCCTCCCCCTTCGTTGACCATTTGATTGATCTCTTGCTCGGTTACAGTTACATGTTCAAAATAGAGAGAAGAATGAAGAGATGTGGAGAAAAAAGAACAAACATAAAGAACAAACTTAAAATGAAAACTGCCATGACAAATTGGATAATAAGAGATTCAAAAGTTATAAGAATAATCTGAAAAAATTTTCTTTATTTATTATTAATTAATTAATTGTTTTGCCATAATAAGAGGGATCACACAAAATGTATGTTTATGTAAGTACAGACCTGAATATATTTCAGATCAAATAGAAAATAATATTTGGATTGAAAAATTCCCCTATATAATTTCTATATAGTTGATTAGAATAATTCTTAACCCTGTTAAAACTGACACATGATCAAACAGTCATTTGTTCAGTTTTTATAAATTTATTATGTATCATATTGATACATCAGGCCTTTTGGTAACTTTTTTGAAAAGTTTGCCAATAACATTTTGATAAAACAGAACATTTCAGGCAGTTTGTCTCCTTTTATTTTTTACACTAAACATTTAACAGTCTTTTTTATTTCACTTTGTGAGAGGTGTAATAGCAGTTTCAGTCAATTGCTCATGCAAAGACTTTACACCTCACACCTCACATGAGAAGTGATTGCATTTTTAAGTTCTTTTGCCATTTAGAACTGCCATTTCTATCATTTTGTTTTGACAAAAAGTACAAAAGCAATGCATGTCAAGGTGCTATAATCATTTGGTGAGGAAAATTAAATTGAGAAGAAATTTGGGGTGGGATGAGATGTAATTCTTTGTGACTTAACATGCTTAGTGTAATTATATGTTTACTACTTCATACTATTTTACTAGTGTTCAGAACTACGAAATGTATTTGTTTGAAGCATGTAATTTTTTGAATTCTATTGATGGAAATATTTTGGCACTGTCACTTGCCTATTATAAAATATAATTGGCATTGAGGGGGGTAGGGGGGGTGGCAAAACTTGAACCCGCATACCCCTCAGTAAATGTGCAGTTGCGCCCCTGCGTAGGGATCAGCTGAATAGCAGGAGAGACGAAGATCAAAATGATCGGCTCGACAGCCTGTGAGTTATACCACACTGACAGTCTGTTTCAAAAAGAAAAGTCATCATTTTGAGAGCAAAATCAATACAGCAGCCTTTTAAAAACTCAAAGTCTCAGCTGAGCAATCTCGTGGTTTTTTTAAATAATGAAAAGGAGAAGAGCAAAAGGCACAGCTGAACAGAGCTCATTGATCTTCATTCAGCTTCCCGATAGAGCCCAAGTGTGTCGGACTGATCTAAGGTCTGAATCGGGCCGTTTCCCCCCTGCTGAGGAGTCAATTCCTCAGCTTGAGAGACAATCTTAAAGTAGCCATCACTTCCTCAGGCTCCCCGAGAGACAGGCTGTAGAGGTGTTTGTGTCTCTGTGGGTGAGCGATTCAAGGATTTGGTAGACTTTGGCAGACTCTAGGCGTCTTTCTCAGTGGACTGTCTTATATCTGAATCATTTAAATCAAAGAAAACATTCCTCTCTGGAAATTGCGAAGCAAGCACAACTGAATGGAGACTGTTAGACGGTAATTTCCTCAGAGATTTGGCTTCTCAGGATTCTTTATGCAAAAAGACAAAGTTATCATCTATCTATCTATCTATCTATCTATCTATCTATCTATCTATCTATCTATCTATCTATCTATCTATCTATCTATCTATCTATCTATCTATCTATCTATCTATCTATCTATCTGCACATATTTCAATCCATCTATTTTCCCATCTTTCAATCTATGTCTGCACATGTCAATTCATCCATCCATCTTCACATTCATACATCCATCCATCCATCCATCCATCTTCATACATTTTAATATATTCATCCACCTATGTGTCAATCTGTCCACTTATGCTTCCACCCATCCATCCATCAATCCATCCATCCATCCATCCACATGCCTATCCATCCATCCTATTCAACAACCTGAAAATTTATGTCTTTGACAATGTCAGCTAATATTTAACTTTTGAATAGAAAAAACAACAACAAAGGAATATAATCCTCCTTTCATACATGCAAATTAATTAAATTAATTAACATAACTCATTTAATCAAATAAATGTTGCTTTGTTTTTGTATTTTAGTGGTTTTCCTGGCAAAAGGGCTCATGGCAAACAAAAACCACTAAAAAACCATTGGCAGTGTCCCATACTGTAAAAAATCTGTCCTGGTGACAAGTGCCCTCTAATGGCAGAACAAGTTATCACCAAAATCCGTGAAACTCATAAGCATGTCCCACGTAGAGCAAAGAAATCCTCTTCACTTCTAATAGATCTGACAATTTCTCATTAGGAGATACCGTCACTATATTTAAACTAAAGACGTATGACACTACCGTGATTGTTTCACTAAGAGAGCTGGCAGTCAAAAACATAAACTACCTTCGTCAATGAACGAACAAAACTAGATTTTTCTAGTCTTCCAGATTTCCCCCAATGTACTTTTGTCTCCATCTGCTGGTAGAAACATTAACATTACATGATCGCCTCGAGCTGTATATACCCACACATACTGTGCTGATGTAAGAAGATAAAATATGTAATATAAAGGTCAAAGTAAATTGGTAAAATCATATTTTTATTACAAACCAAATCACATACTGAGTTAAATACATGCATATAAAGTTAAAATTAACATCAAATTGCGCCGTGACACATTTACAGAGGGATCCTTGATTTTTAACTGACTGGATTGAGAAAATCTGGCAAATAAGGAAACGTTTATAGTAGATTGAGTTAATAAATTTGTATAAGAGATAAAAAAGACTGAGTTTAAAAAGATAATTCACCAAAAATAAATATTCTGTTATCATTTACTCGCCCTTTATTTGATTCAAATCTTTATGAGTTGCTTTCTTCTGTTAAAACACTAAAGGAGATACTTTAAAAAATGCTGAAAACCACAGACTTGTTTTTCCAGGTTACAGGTTTTCAGCTTTCTTCAAAATAACCTCTGTGTTCAACAGAAGAAAGAAAAGGTTTGGAACCACTTGAGGGTGAGTTTATTTTAATTTTTTTGTGTGAACTATCCCTTTAACATCAAGGAATAGTTAATTTTCTGCACATTTGATGAAGTGCCACTGAAGTGTAACATTAAGCAAGTGCAAAAAAAGTGGGTGTCCATAAAATTGCCACACTCCAGTGATTAATAATTACAAGCTTTCTGACAATGTCCTGTCTCATTCAAAGTCTGATCCAAAGCCCCGTCTCACATTCAGACCAGCTTTATTGCTCCTAAAAACATCCTCTTCCAGAGAGATATTTGCATGGGCACGAGGTATCAGAAGGTGCAGTCAGTCCAGCTTCACTACACTTGCACAGCACATTATTAATTACATTACATATATATGACTATTTCAATGTGGTCATGTCATTGGCATGTGGCAAATATTTTAACACCATAACAAGAGGCAATTCAATTACAACTTAAGATTAAAACAGCTATCATAGAAAAAAATATTTATCAATATGTGGGCCTTTTTGGATTCTTGGAAACTATGGAAATAAAAAATGTTAATCAGGAAATAAATTAGGACAACCATTGTTATTGTTTACATCCCTTAAAATGGTCTTTACTTTATATATTGACCTATGTATGCATTTCACTTCATTCACACTTTCATCACTAGTAAAAAAATCTTAAATAAATATAACATATAATATGACATATTGTTGGAATACTAAATCAATTCAGGAGAGGTTTTTCTTCAATGGCAAAAATCGTAACAATTTATTGGAAACAATTGAATAATTCGATTCACAGAATTCTGTTATCCTCAATGCAATGCAAAAGTTACATTAAGGAGGTGCGCAACAGATTTTATTTCCTGACTTCAACTTATATAGGTAGCTGATATTAACAGGTGGAGTTTAGTGAAATTCGTCACTTGTCAATCATTGTCCAGTCCTCCATTGGCTGCACCGCAGACATAAGTCCTCTTTTTCTACGAATTCTCTGTACAACAATAAAAGCATAAAACTTTATGTGCTCTGTGTTCAGTTTTAACACCTTTCTTCAGACAGGAAGTTTCTGCAGAGCTGAATTTAATTTTGGACCAGCATTTATCTACTTCTGCAAAAATGCTAATTAGTATGCATAGCATCCCACACACAACAACAGAAGTTCAGTTAATATATGACCCTTAAATGACCAATATCAATAATTGTTTGATGAAAAGAAAAAGAGACAAAAACAATAAAAAATACATTCTTTTTTCCCAAGAATATTTACAAGCCATGAGTTATTATTGGAATGGCTATGTGAAAACAAAACAAATCTAGTCTAGTTTTTGTGTAACTATAGGTAACTCTCACAAAATCAGTCTGGGTCATATTTTAAAAGCACAAAATTTTTTACTATAGTTTTTAGGAAAATAATTGGTGATTTGGTTATTTCAAGAAGTCCTTGTTACAGTGTACAGTTGCAGTCTGGGCTGTTGAGGGCCACTTGCCCTCCACCTCAAGGCTCTCTGGTCCAGCGAGCTGCCCCAGGGGCCAGCCTCTCTCTCTGGGTTGCAGTTTGGGCTCTTGAGGGCCCCTTGCCTTCCAGCTGCAGGGTCTCTGACCCCAGCGGGCTGCCCAGGGAGCCAGCCACTTGCCCTGGGCTTGCATTCTGGGCTCCTAAGGGACCCCTTGCCTTCCAACTAGAGGTCCTCTGACACCAGCAACCTGTAATTGGGGCCAGACACTCTCCCTGGGCTTGTATTCTGGGCTCTTGAGTCTTCAGTGAACCTTGCCCTCCACCTCAAGGCTCTCTCGCCCAGCAAGCTGTCCCTGGGGCCAGCCACTCTCCTTAGGCTGGCAGTCTGGGCTCTTAAGTGCCCCTTGCCCTCCACCTCAAGGTTGTCAGGCCCAACCTGCTTCCGCAGGGGCCAGCCACTCTCCCTGGGTTGCAGTTTGGCCTCTTGAGGGCCCCTTGCCCTCCACCTCAAGGCTCTCTGCCCCCAGTGGGCTGACCCAGGGGCCAGCCACTTTCCCTGGCCATGCATTCTGGGCACCTGAGGGCCCCTTGCCTTCCACCTACAGGTCCTCAGACCCCAGCAAGCTGTCCCTGGGGCCATCCACTCTCCTATGGTTGCAGTTTGGGCCCTTGAGGGCCCCTTGCCCTCCAGCTCCAGGGTATCTGACACCAGCGGGCTGCCCCTGGGCCAGACACTCTCCCTGGTCTTGCAGTCTGGGCTCCTGAGTGCTCCTTGCCTTCCACCTACATGGCCTCCGACCCCAGCAAGCTGTCCCTGGGCCAGACACTCTCCCTGGTCTTGCAGTCTGGAGTCCCAGGGGCCAGCCACTCTCCCTTGGCTTGCAGTCTGGGCTATTGGGTGCCCCTTGCCCTCCACCTCAAGGCTATGACCCAACGAGCTGTCTCTGGGGCCAGCCACTCTCATATGGTTGCAGTTTGGGCCCTTGAGGGCCCCTTGCCCTCCAGCTCCAGGGTCTCTGACACCAGCGGGCTGCCCCAGGGGCCAGCCACTCTCGCTGGGCTTGCAGTCTGGGCTCCTGAGTGCTCCTTGCCTTCCACCTACATGGCCTCCGACCCCAGCAAGCTGTCCCTGGACCAAACACTCTCCCTGGTCTTGCAGTCTGGAGCCCCAGGGGCCAGCCACTCTCCCTTGGCTTGCAGTTTGGGCTATTGAGTCCCCCTTGCCCTCCACCTCAAGGCTCTGACCCAACGAGCTGTCCCTGGGGCCAGCCACTCTCCTAAATTTGCAGTTTGTCCAACCTCTCTGGCTGGACTTGCAGTCTGGACTCCTTAGGGCCCATGTGTCCTCCACCTAAGAGGTCCCTGACCCCATCAAGCTACCCAGGGAATAACCTCTCTCCCTGGACTTGCTGTCTGGGCCCTAGAGGGCCCCCTTGCCCCCCACTTAAAGGGTCCCTGACCCCAGCAAGCTACCCAGGGGCCTATCTCTCTACCTGGACTTGCAGTCTGGGCCCCAGCGGCCCCCTTGCCCTCCACCAAAGGGGACCTGATGCCAGCAAGCTAGCCAGGGGCCTACCTCTATACCTGGACTAGCAGTCTGGGCCCCAGAGGTCCCCTTGCCCTCCACCTAAGGGGTCCCTGACCCCTGCAAGCTACCCAGGGGCCAAACTCTATCCCTGGACTAGCAGTCTGTTCCCTAGAGGCCCTCTTGTCCTCCACATAAGGGATCCTGGACCCCAGAAAGCTACCCAGGGGCCTACCTCTCTCGCTGAACTTGCGGTCGGGGCCCTAGGGGGCCCCTTTGCCCTACACATAAGGGGTCGTTGACCCCAGCAAGCTACCCAGGGCCCAACCTCTCTCCCTGGACTTGCAGTCTGGGCCCTAGAGGGCTCCCTTGCCCTCCAACTAAGCAGTCCCTGACCCCAGCAAGCTACCCAGGGGCCTACCTTTCTACCTGGACCAGCTGTCTGGACCCCAGAGGCCACCTTGCCCTCCCCTAAGGGGTCCCCAGAAGGCGCCCCTGACCTCCACCTAAATGGTCCCTGACCCCAGCAAACTACCCAGGGGCCAACCTGTCTCCCTGGACTTGCAGTCTGGGCCCTGCGGGCTCTCTTGCCCTCCATCTAAGGGGTCCCCGACCCCAGCAAGCTACCCAGTTGCCTACCTCTCTCCCTGGACCACCTGTCTGGGCCTCAGGGGCCCCATTGCCCTCCACCTAAGGGGTCTCTGACCCCAGCAAGCTTCCCAGGGGCTAACCTCACTCCCTGGACTTGCAGTCTGGGCCCTTGATGGCAACCTTGCCCACCACATAAGGGGTTGTTGACCCCAGCAAGCTTCGCAGGAGCCTATCTCTCTGGCTTTACTTGCAGTCTGGGCCCCAACGGCCAACTTTCCCTCCAACTTAGGGGTCCCTGACCCCAGCAAGCTACCCAGGGGTCTACCTCTCTCCCTGGACTTGCAGTCTGGGCCGCAGAAGCTCCTTTGCCCTCCACCTAAGGAGTCCCTGACACCAGCAAGCTAACCAGGGGCCTACCTCTCTCCCTGGACCAGCTGTCTGGGCCCCATAGGCCACCTTGCCCTCCACCTACGGGGTCGTTGACCCCAGCAAGCTACCCAGGGGCCTACCTCTATCCCTGGATTTACAGTCTGGGCCCTAGATGGCCCCCTTGCCCTACACATAAGAGGTCATTGACCCCAGCAAGCTACCCAGGGGCCTACCTCTCTCCCTGGGCTTGCAGTCTCGGCCCCAGAGGCCACCTTGCCCTCCAGCTAAGAGGTCGTTGACCCTAGCAACCTACCCAGGGGCTAACCTCTCTGCCTGGACTTGCTTGTCTTAACCCTTAGGGCTCCCTTGCCCTCCACTTAAGGGGTCCCTGACCCTAGCAAGCTACCCAGGGGCTAACCTCTCTCCCTGGACTAGCTTGTCTGGACCATTAGGGCTCTCTTGCCCTCCACTTAAGGGGTCCCTGAACCCAGCAAGCTACCCAGGGGCCTACCTCTCTCCCTGGACTTGCAGTCGGGGCCATAGAGGGCCCCCTTGCCCTCCACATAAGGGTCCCTGACCCCAGCTAGCTGCACAGGGGCCTACCTGTCTATCTGGACTTGCAGTCTGGGCCCCAGCGGCCCCTTTGCCCTCCACCTAAGGGGTTGCTGACCCCAGCAAGCTACCCAGGGGCTAACCTCTCTATCTGTACTTGCAGTCTGGGCTCTAAAGGGCCCCCTCGCCTTCCACTTAAGGGCTCCTTGACCCAAGCAAGCTACCCAGGGGCCTACCTCTTTCCCTGGACTTGCAGTCTGGGCCCTAGAGGTCCCCCTTGCCCTCCACATAAGGGGTCCCTGATCCCAGCTAGCTCCACAAGGGCCAACCCCTCTCTCTGGACTTGCAGTTTGGGCCCCAGAGGCCACCTCTTGCCCTCCACCTAAGGGGTCCATAACCCCAGCAAGCTACCTAGGGGTCTACCTCTCTCCCTGGACTTGCAGTCCTGGCCCTAGAAGTCCCCCTTGCCCTCCACATAAGGGGTCCCTGACCCCAGCAAGCTACCCAGGGCCTACCTCTCTCCCTGGACTTGCAGTTTGGGCCCCAGAGGCCACCTCTTGCCCTCCACCTAAGGGGTCGTTCACCCCAGCAAGCTACCCAAGGGCCTACCTCTCTCCCTGGACTTGCAGTCTGGAACCTAGAGGGCCCCCTTGCCCTCCACATAAAGGGTCCGTGACCCCAGCTAGCTGCACAGGGGCCTATCTGTCTATCTGGACTTGCAGTCTGGCCCCCAGCGGCCCCTTTACCCTCCACCTAAGGGGTCCCTGACCCCAGCAAGCAACCCAGGGGCTAACCTCTCTATCTGTACTTGCAGTCTGGGCTCTAAAGGGCCCCCTCGCCCTCCACTTAAGGGCTCCTTGACCCCAGCAAGCTACCCAGGGGCCTACTTCTTTCCCTGGACTTGCAGTCTGGGCCCTAGAGGTCCCCCTTGCCCTCCACCTAAGGGGTCCCTGACCCCAGCTAGCTCCACAAGGGCCAACCCCTCTCTCTGGACTTGCAGTTTGGGACCCAGAGGCCACCTTGCCCTCCACCTAAGGGGTCCATAACCCCAGCAAGCTACCCAGGGGCCTAACTCTCTCCCTGGACTTGCAGTCTATGCCCAAGAGGGCCTCCTTGCCCTACACATAAGGGGTCGTTGACCCCAGCGAGCTACCCAAGGGCCTACCTCTCTCCCTGGACTTGCAATCTGGAACCTAGAGGGCCCCCTTGCCCTCTACTTAAGGGGTCCTTGAGCCCAACAAACTACCCAGGGATCTACCTCTCTCCCTGGACTTGCAGTCTGGGCCCTAGAGGTCCCCCTTGCCCTCCACATAAGGGGTCCCTGACCCCAGCTAGCCACATAAGGGCCAACCTCTCTTTCTAGACTTGCAGTCTGGGCCCTGCGGGCTCTCTTGCCCTCCACCAGAGGAGTCCCTGACCCCAGCAAGCTGCCCAGTTGCCTACCTCTCTCCCTGGAATTGTAGTTTGGGCCCTCGAGGGCCCCCTTGCCCTCCACATAAGGAGTCCCGGACCCGAGCTAGCTACACAAGGGCCTACCTCTCTCCCTGGACAAGCAGTCTGGGCCTCAGTGGCCCCCTTGCCCTCCACCTAAGGGATCCCTGACCCCAGCAAGCTACCTTGGGGCCTACCACTCACCCTGGACCTGCTGTCCTGGCCCCAGAGGCCCCCTTGCTCTCCCTCTAAGGGGTCCCTGACCACAGTAAGCTACCGAAGAGCTAACCTCTTTCCCTGGACTTGTGGTTTGGGCCCTAGAGGGCCCCCTTGCCCTCCACCTAAGGGGTCTTTGACCCCAGCAAGCAACCCAGGGGCCTACCTCTATCCCTGGATTTGCAGTCTGGGCCCTAGATGGCTCCCTTGCCCTACACATAAGAGGTCATTGACCCCAGCAAGCTACCCAGGGGCCTACCTCTCTCCCTGGGCTTGCAGTCTCGGCCCCAGAGGCCACCTTGCCCTCCAGCTAAGAGGTCGTTGACCCTAGCAACCTACCCAGGGGCTAACCTCTCTCCCTGGACTTGCTTGTCTTAACACTTAGGGCTCCCTTGCCCTCCACTTAAGGGGTCCCTGACCCCAGCAAGCTACCCAGGGGCCTTCCTCTTTCCCTGGACTTGCAGTCGGGGCCATAAAGGGTCCCCTTGCCCTCCACATAAAGGGTCCCTGACCCCAGCTAGCTGCACAGGGGCCTACCTGTCTATCTGGACTTGCAGTCTGGGCCCCAGCGGCCTCTTTGCCCTCCACCTAGGGCGTCCCTGACCCCAGCAAGCTACCCAGGGGCTAACTTCTCTCACTGTCCTTGCAGTCTGGGCCCTAGAGGGCCCCCTTGTCCTCCACCTAAGAGGTGCCTGACCCCAGCAAGCTAACCACGGGCTAACCTCTCTCCCTGGACTTGCAGTCTGGGCCCTAGAAGACCCCCTTTCCCTCCACTTAAGGGGTCCCTGACCCCAGCAAGCTACCCAGGGCCCTACCTCTCTCCTGTACTTGCAGTCTGGGCCCTGGAGGGAACCCTTGCCCTCCACTTAAGGGGTCCCTGACCCCAGCAAGCTACCCAGGGGCTAATCCTCTATCTGTACTTGCAGTTTATGCTCTAAAGGGCCCCCTTGCCCTCCACTTAAGTGCTCCTTAAACCCAGCAAGATTCCCAGGGCCTACCTCTCTCCCTGGACTTGCAGTCTGGGCCCTAGAGGTCCCCCTTGCCCTCCACATAAGGGGTCCCTGATCCCAGCTAGCTCCACAAGGGCCAACCCCTCTCTCTGGACTTGCAGTTTGGGCCCCAGAGGCCACCTCTTGCCCTCCACCTAAGGGGTCCCTAACCCCAGCAAGCTACCCAGGGTCCTACCTCTCTCCCTGGACTTGCAGTCTGGGCCGTAGAGGGCCCCCTTGCCCTCCACATAAGGGGTCCATAACCCCAAGCAAGCTACCCAGGGGCCTACCTCTCTCCCTGGACTTGCAGTCTATCCCCAAGAGGGCTTCCTTGCCCTACACATAAGGGGTCGTTGACCCCAGCAAGCTACCCAAGGGCCTACCTCTCTCCCTGGACTTGCAGTCTGGAGCCTAGAGGGCCCCCTTGCCCTCTACTTAAGGGGTCCTTGAGCCCAACAAACTACCCAGGGGCCTACCTCTCTCCCTGGACTTGCAGTTTGGACCCTAGAGGTCCACCTTGCCCTCCACATAAGGGGTTTCTGACCCCAGCTAGCTACACAGGGGCCTACCTCTCTCTCTGGACTTGTAGTCTGGGCCCTGCGGGCTCTCTTGCCCTCCACCTGAGGAGTCCCTGACCCCAGCAAGCTACCCAGGGGCCAACCTCTCTCCCTGAACTTGCAGTTTGGGCCCCAGAGGGCCCATTGCCCTCCACCTAAGTGGT
>NC_079443.1:9344268-9367741 GCF_903798145.1 Danio aesculapii | reverse complement strand
TGGGCTCTTGAGGGCCCCTTGTCCTCCAGCTGCAGGGTCTGTGACCCCAGCGGGCTTCCCTAGGGTCTAGCCACTCTCCCTGGGTGGCAATTTGGGCTCTTGAGGGCCCCTTTTTCTCCAGCTAAAGGGTCCGTGACCGTAGTGGGCTGCCACAGGGGCCTGCCACTCTCCCTGGGTTGGAGTTTCGGCCCTTGAGGGCCCCTTGCCTTCCAGCTGCAGGGTCTGTGACCCCAGCAGGCTGCCCCAGGGGCTACCTACTGTACCTGGGTGGCAGTTTGGGCTCTTGAGGGCCCCTTGTCCCCCAGCTGAAGGGTCTGTGACCCCAGTGGGCTGCCCCAGGGGCCTGCCACTCTCCCTGGGTTGCAGTTGGGCTCTTGAGGGCCCCTTGTCCTCCAGCTGAAGGGTCTGTGACCCCAGCAGGCTGCCCCAGGGGCCAGCTACTGTCCCTGGGTGGCAAGTTTGGCTCTTGAGGGCCCCTTGTCCTCCATCTGAAGGGTCTGTGACCCCAGTGGGCTGCCCCAGGGGCCTGCCACTCTCCCTGGGTGGCAGTTTGGGCTCTTGAGGGCCCCTTGTCCTCCAGCTGGAAGGGTCTGTGACCCCCAGGGCTGCCCCAGGGGCCAGCTACTGTCCCATGGGTGGCAGTTTGGGCTCTTGAGAGCCCCTTGTCCTCCAGCTGAAGGGTCTGTGACCCCAGTGGGCTGCCCCAGGGGCCTGCCACTCTCCCTGGAGTGGCAGTTTGGGCTCTTTGAGGGCCCCTTGTCCCTCCAGCTGAAGGGTCTGTGACCCCAGCAGGCTGCCCTAGGGGCCAGCTAACTGTCCCTGGTGGCAGTTTGGGCTCTTGAGGGCCCCTTGTTCCTCCAGCTGAAGGGTCTGTGACCCAGTGGGCTGCCCCAGGGGCCTGCCACTCTTCCTGGGTGGCAGTTTTGGCTCTTGAGGGCCACTTGTCCTCCAGCTGAAGGGTCTGTGACCCCAGCAGGCTGCCCCAGGGGCCAGCTACTGTCCCTGGGGTTTCAGTTTGGGCTCTTGAGAGCCCCTTGTCCTCCAGCTGAAGGGTCTGTGACCCAGCGGGTTGCCCCAGGGTCCAGCTACTTTCCCTGGGTGGCAGTTTGGGCTCTTGATGGCCCCTTGTCCTCCAGCTGAAGGGTATGTGACCCCAGCAGGGCTGCCCCAGGGGCCAGCTACTGCTCCCTGGGTTGCAGTTTGGGCTCTTGAGGGCCCGCTTGTCTCCAGCTGAAGGGTCTGTGACCCCAGTAGGCTGCCCCAGGGGCCAGCTACTGTCCCTGGGTGGCAGTTTGGGCTCTTGAGGGCCCCTTGTCCTCCAGCTGAAGGGTCTGTGACCCCAGTGGGCTGCCCAGGGGCCTGCCACTCTCCTTGGGTTGCAGTTTAAGCCCTTGAGGGCCCCTTGTCCTCCAGCTGAAGGGTCTGTGACCCCAGCAGGCTGTCCCAGGGCCAGCCTACTTTCCCTGGGTGGCAGTTTTGGGCTCTTGAGGGCCCCTTGTCCTCCAGCTGAAGGGTCTGTGACCCCAGTAGGCTGCCCCAGGGGCCAGCTACTGTCCCTGGGTGGCAGTTTAGGGCTCTTGAGGGCCCCTTGTCCTCCAGCTGCAGGGTCTGTGACCCAGTAGGGCTGCCCCAGGGGCCAGCTACTGTCCCTGGGTGGCAGTTTGGGCTCTTGAGGGCCCCTTGTCCTCCAGCTGAAGGGTCTGTGACCCCAGCTGGCTGACCCAGGGCCTGCCACTCTCCCTGGGTGGCAGTTTGGGCTCTTGAGGGCCCCTTGTCCTCCAGCTGAAGGGTCTGTGACCCCAGCTGGCTGCCCCAGGGGGCCAGCTACTGTCCCTGGGTGCAGTTTGGGCTCTTGAGGGCCCCTTGTCCTCCTAGCTGAAGGGTCTAGTGACCCAGCAGGGCTGCCCCAGGGGCCAGCTACTTGTCCCTGGGTGGCAGTTTGGGCTCTTGAGGGCCCCTTGTCCTCCAGCTGAAGGGTCTGTGACCCCAGTGGGCTGCCCAGGGGCCTGCCTACTGCTCCCTGGGTGGCAGTTTGGGCTCTTGAGGGCCCCTTGTCCTCCAGCTGAAGGGTCTGTGACCCCAGTAGGCTGCCCCAGGGGCCAGCTACTGTCCATGGGTGGCAGTTTGGGCTCTTGAGGGCCCCTTGTCCTCCAGCTGAAGGGTCTGTGACCCCAGTGGCTGCCCCAGGGGCCTGCCACTGTCCCTGGGTTGCAGTTTAGGGCTCTTGAGGGCCCCTTGTCCTCCAGCTGAGGGTCTGTGACCCCAGCAGGCTGCCCCAGGGGCCAGCTACTGTCCCTGGGTGGCAGTTTGGGCTCTTGTAGGGCCCCTTGTCCTCCAGCTGAAGGGTCTGTGACCCAGTGGGCTGCCCCAGGGGCCTGCCTACTCTCCCTGGGTGGCAGTTTGGGCTCTTGAGGGCCCCTTGTCCTCCAGCTGAAGGGTCTGTGACCCCAGTGGCTGCCCCAGGGGCCATGCCTACTCTCCCTTGGGTGGGCAGTTTGGGCTCTTGAGGGCCCCTTGTCCTCAGCCTGAAGGGTCTGGGACCCCAGATGTGCTGCCCTGGAGGGGCATGCCTACTCGTCCCTGGGTGGCAGTTCGGGCTCTTGAGGTGCCCCGTGTCCTCCGAGCTGGAACAGGGTCTGTGACCCCAGCTAGGCTGCCCCAGTGGCCATGCCTACTGTCCATAGGGTGTCAGTTGGGGGCTCTTGAGGGCCCCTTGTCCTCAGCTGAAGGGCTCTGTGACCAAAGCGTTGCTAGCCCAGTGGGGCCAGCTACTACTTCCCTGGGTAGGTCAAGTTTGGGCTCTTGAGGGCCCTTGTCCTCCATCTTGAAGGTCTGTGACCCAGCAGGGCTTGCCCATGGGGCCCATCTTAGCTGTCCCTGGGTGGCAGTTTGGGCATCTTGAGGCCCTTGTCCCTCCAGGCTGGAAGGGTCTGTGACCCCAGTAGCTGCCCCAGGGGCCAGCTACTGTTCTAGGGTGGCAGTTTGGGCTCTTGAGGGCCCCTTTTCCTCCAGCTGAAGGTCTGTGACCGCTAGAGTGGGCTGCCCCAGGGGCCTGCCACTTCCATTGGGTGGGCAGTTTAGGCTCTTGAGGCCCCTTGTCCTCCAGCTGAAGGGTCTGTGACCCCAGCAGGCTGCCCCAGGGGCCAGCACTGTCCCTGGTGGCAGTTTGGGCTCTGAGGCCCCTTGTCCTCCAGCTGAAGGGTCTGTGACCCAGTAGGGCTGCCCAGGGGCCTGCTCTCTCCCTGGGTGGCAGTTTGGCTCTTGAGGGCCCCTTGTCCTCCAGCTGAAGGGTCTGTGACCCCAGTGGGCTGCCCCAGGGGCCTCCACTCGTCCTGGGTGCAGTTCGGGCTCTTGAGGGCCCCTTGTCCTCCAGCTGAAAGGGTCTGGACCCCAGCGGGCTGCCCCAGGGGCCAGCTACTGTCCCTGGGTGGCAGTTTGGGCTCTTGAGGGCCCCTTGTCCTCCAGCTGAAGGGTCTGTGACCGCAGTGGGCTGCCCCAGGGGCCTGCCACTCTCCCTGGGTTGGAGTTTCGGCCCTTAAGGGCCCCTTGTCCTCCAGCTGAAGGGTCTGTGACCCCAGCAGGCTGCCCCAGGGGCCAGCTACTGTCCCTGGGTTTCCGTTTGGGCTCTTGAGAGCACTTGTCCTCCAGCTAAAGGGTCTGTGACCCCAGCGGGTTGCCCCAGGGTCCAGCTCCTGTCCCTGGGTGGCAGTTTGGGCTCTTGAGAGCCCTTTGTCCTCTAGCTGTAGGGTCTGTGACCCCAGTGGGCTGCCACAGGGGCCCGCCACTCTCTCTGGGTTGCAGTTTGGGCTCTTGAGGGCCCCTTGTCCTCTAGCTGAAGGGTCTGTGACCCCAGTGGGGTGCCCAAGGGGCCTGCCACTCTCCCTGGGTTGCAGTTTGGGCTCTTGAGGGCCCCTTTTCCTCCAGCTGAAGGGTCTGTGACCCCAGTGGGGTGCCCAAGTGGCCTGCCACTCTTCCTGGGTGGCAGTTTGGGCTCTTGAGGGCCCCTTGTCCTCCAGCTGAAGGGTCTGTGACCCCAGTAGGCTGCCCCAGGGGCCAGCTACTGTCCATGGGTGGCAGTTTGGGCTCTTGAAGGGCCCCTTGTCCTCCAGCTGAAGGGTCTGTGACCCCAGCAGGCTGCCCCAGGGGCCAGCTACTGTCCCTGGGTGGCAGTTTGGGCTCTTGAGGGCCCCTTGTCCTCCAGCTGAAGGGTCTGTGACCCCAGCAGGGCTGCCCCAGGGGCCTAGCCTACTCTCCCTGGGTGGCAGTTTGGGCTCTTGAGGGCCCCTTGTCCTCCAGCTGAAGGGTCTGTGACCCCAGCAGGCTGCCCCAGGGGCCAGCTACTGTCCCTGGGTGGCAGTTTGGGCTCTTGAGGGCCCCTTGTCCTCCAGCTGAAGGGTCTGTGACCCCAGTGGCTGCCCCAGGGGCCTGCCACTCTCCCTGGGTGGCAGTTGGGCTCTTGAGGGCCCCTTGTCCTCCAGCTGAAGGGTCTGTGACCCCAGTAGGCTGCCCCAGGGGCCTGCCACTCTCCCTGGGTTGCAGTTTGGGCTCTTGAGGGCCCCTTGTCCTCCAGCTGAAGGGTCTGTGACCCCAGCAGGCTGCCCCAGGGGCCAGCTACTGTCCCTGGGTGGCAGTTTGGGCTCTTGAGGGCCCCTTGTCCTCCAGCTGAAGGGTCTGTGACCCCAGCAGGCTGCCCCAGGGGCCATGCCACTCTACCTGGGTGGCAGTTTGGGCTCTTGAGGGCCCCTTGTCCTCCAGCTGAAGGGTCTGTGACCCCAGTGGGCTGCCCCAGGGGCCTGCCACTCTCCCTGGGTTGCAGTTTGGGCTCTTGAGGGCCCCTTGTCCTTCCAGCTGAAGGGTCTGTGACCCCAGCAGGCTGCCCCAGGGGCCAGCTACTGTCCCTGGGTGGCAGTTTGGGCTCTTGAGGGCCCCTTGTCCTCCAGCTGAAGGGTCTGTGACCCCAGTGGGCTGCCCCAGGGGCCTGCCACTCTCCCTGGGTGCAGTTTGGGCTCTTGAGGGCCCCTTGTCCTCCAGCTGAAGGGTCTGTGACCCCAGTGGGCTGCCCCAGGGGCCTGCCACTCTCCCTGGGTTGCAGTTTGGGCTCTTGAGGGCCCTTGTCCTCCAGCTGCCTGGTCTGTGACCCCAGCAGGCTTCCCCAGGGATCCAGCCACTGTCCCTGGGTTGCAGTTTGGGCTCTTGAGGGCCCCTTGCCTTCTAGCTGCAGAGGTCTGTGACCCCAGCAGGCTGCCCCAGGGGCCAGCTACTGTTCCTGGGTGGCAGTTTGGGCTCTTGAGGGTCCCTTGTCCTCCAGCTGAAGGGTCTGTGACCCCAGCAGGCTGCCCCAGGGGCAGCTACTGTCCCTGGGTGGCCGTTTGGGCTCTTGAGAGCCCCTTGTCCTCCAGCTGAAGGGTCTGTGACCCCAGTAGGCTGCCCCAGGGGCGAGCTACTGTCCCTAGGTGGCAGTTTGGGCTCTTGAGGGCCCCTTGCTCTCCAGCTGCAGGGTCTGTGACCCCAGTAGGCTGCCCCAGGGGCCAGCTACTGTCCCTAGGGTGGCAGTTTGGGCTCTTGAGGGCGCCTTGCCTACCAGCTGCAGGGTCTGTGACCCCAGCGGGTTTCCCCAGGGTCCTGCCACTCTCCCTGGGTGGTCCTCCTTACCATGAAGCAAGGAGTTATAATCCTTATTGCAAAACCCGGCAAAGATCCTATAAATTTCGATAATCTGCGACCCATTACACTTTTAAATAATGATTATAAACTTTTAGCACATGTTTTTTCTAATCGTTTGAGGGATGGTTTATCACAAATTATTAGCAATACACAGTCTGGCTTTTTGAGGGGTTGTTCGATTCATATTAACTTACGTTTAGTTCAAGATTTGATTGATTATAGCTATAAAATTAATGATCCTGGAATAATGCTTTTTCTAGATTTTTATAAGGCGTTCGATACGCTTGCTGAAATGCTTGCTATACGTTGAAATGCTTGCTTTTGCATTTAAAAGTTCTGATGTTGAACAACTTAAAATTGAGGATTATTCTATAATAATTTGTCAATTGGCTGATGATACAGCTTTGTTTTTAAAGAATTCTGATCAGGTACCAAAAGTTCTCCAAATAATCAGTAGTTTTTCTAAGGCCTCTGGCTTATACCTAAATATAAAGAAATGTGAAATAATGACATTAAAACATTACAATTTCACTCAAATTTGCAATATCCCAGTTAAATATAGTATTAAATATCTTGGCATTGTAATCACTAAAGATAAAGAACTAAGTGATACACTTAACATTTCTAATAGGATTTCCGAATGTAAAAATAGATTGGATAGATGGTTGCAAGGGGACATCTCTATTTTTGGAAGAGTTTTATTAACAAAAGGGGA
Organism: Danio aesculapii; assembly: GCF_903798145.1. Lineage (NCBI taxonomy): Eukaryota > Metazoa > Chordata > Actinopteri > Cypriniformes > Danionidae > Danio > Danio aesculapii. Next base: position 9,361,362 of record NC_079443.1, on the reverse strand, counting down.
ATCTCTTTCTAGATGTATTTACCCTGCAGGTTCCCTTCCCATTTCTTACAAAACAATTTAATTAATTATCAGTTGAACTTTAACTTTATTTGGAAGAGAAAAGTTCATTATGTTAAAAAAGGAACAATAGTGAAGGATTATAAAGAGGGGGGTCTGCAGGCCTAAGATTTTGATTGTATGAATGGCATGTTTAAGATTAATTGACTAAAAAACATTTTGCTTAGTGATAATAGTTTATGGTTCTATATCCCAAAGAATATTTTCAAGAGTGTAGGTGGAATAGATCTTTTATTACGTTGTGATTTTTCATTACCAAAACTTCCTCTTAAATTATCAGAATTTCATAAACAGGCTCTTTTATACTGGTAATTAATTTACAAACATAATTTTCCCCACATAATTCACCAATTTGGAACAATAGGTACATTTTAATTAGAAACAAATCTTATTTTTATAAAGATTGGTGGAAGAGAGGTATTTGGTCGGTTGTCCATCTATTAGACAAAGAAGGTGAGGTTCTCAGTCATAGAAATTTTTGTGAAAAATATAACTTTGAATGTGATCATAAGTAATACACTTGGGTATTGAAACCTATCCCGAAAGCATTTCTAACGATGGTTAGTAATGTGGTTGTCAATATAAATTACACACTTCATCTGCCTTATTTGTTGATAAATGGACAAGATTTTATTCTGAGTGAAATACCTAATAAAATAATAAGATTAATATTAACCCAAGTTAAATATCCAATACAAGCTAATAGAAATAATGTGTCTTTTCTTTTTCCAAAAGCTCTATTATCGAATTAAGAACAATGTTTCTTCCCTTTCCAATACCTCCCAAAGCTAAAGAAGTACATTTAAAACATTTTAATGATATTTACCCATCTTCAGAATTTCTTAGTCATAGATTTAATTTTGATCACAACAATTGTACTTTCTGTAAAGATAACATTGAAACGACTGCACACTTATTTTTTGAATGTTTATATAGCAGAACCTTTTGGTCTGACTCTTTTCGAGTGGTTAAAGATTTCTCTCAAGTTGTCCTCACAATTTTCTAAAAATGATATTCTCTTTGGTTTATTAGGGAAAGATATTAATTTTCAATTTGTATTGAACAATATTCTAATTTTGGGGAAATATCATATTCATAAATGCAAATGCCTTAAAACAAAACCACTATTTTTAGTTTTCCAAAAAGAATTTTGGCTATATTGTAAATCTTTAAAGTTGATACAATCAAAATGTGCTAGAAGACTGTTTAGTTTATTGAAAAAAAAATTAATTGATAGAAGACCTGGTGTAAATGTTTTTCTTTTCTTTTTTCCCTCTTTCTTTCCTTTGCTTGTGTTTGTGTGTCTATTCTATGGTTAAGTGTATCTTTTTGTATTACTATTTTATTGACTTTATTATCTGTGCTCTGTTCTATAAATGTAGATGATAGTTGTTATTCGAATTTTGCCTTATTGTAATTGTGTTATAATGCAATAAAAAAAAAAAAATATATATATATATATATATATATATATATATATATATATATATATATATATATAATCACCGTTTGATTGACAGAGACAACAGAACTAAAGAGAGCGCTAAACTGCAGTGTGACTGGTGTAGCTAGTAAAATGCAAGGCAACATGTTTTGACACGATCGATCTTGAACCCAGTTCGAATCCATCGTCTGATGAACTCCTTTTCCCCCCACTACTTATCAGATTTTGCCTACTCTTCATCACGAGGAAGACAAGTAGGAATCATTAATAAGTTTGTGTATTTCGTTAAGCACATTTGAGCATCACATATTATTTGCACATTTATTATTGGAAATGTTTCCGATTCACGTATGCAAATTCGTCTTCAGATGGCGCCTTTATAGCAATGTGCGTGCAGTCGATCACATTGGGAAAACCGGCGATCGCTGCAAATTGCGCTTTAATGTTTGGCTGGTCAACTGCATAGTATGGAAATCTTATATACCTGCTAGACATGCGGATGATCCTGTCCCATACAGCTGCCATTGCACAGCTAAAATATACTTTGTAGTGTGAAATTTAACACAATTGCCTCTAGGAGTCACCAATGGAAATAAACACAAACACACACAAGAAATGCACATATGCCAGACATGAAGTTGGCGTGGACCAACGCACATTCTCACGTTAATTTCATCGTTAGCAAAACCAATCTTGAGCGTGAAACCTGGTGTACACAAAGTTTTTGTGCATACACAGCATTGATACATAAGGCCCCATGTCTATTTGGAGTGTCTGGAAGCCGCTATTTGAGGGGGGTTCTGTCACAATCACCAGCGATCCAGCCTGTGCAGATCGCTGGTAAACTCACAGATCGCTGGAGAACTACAAATCCGCCATTTATGGATTACATATTCAGTCATGCACCACACAACCGGTTCCTGATCGTGACGAATTACATTCACATAGACTGTAAAAAACAGCTCAAACACACATAGTCTTGTTATTTGTTTTTTGTGACATTACAATGCGTTTCCCTTGCCTATATCTTCTTTGCTTTGCCATGTTTGTTTACTAATTCATGCTTGCTGCCTGCATTGTGCCTGTTCAACCTGTTACTTTGACTACGATTCTGGATTGCCCTTATTAATCTTGTTCTGCAATGTGGAACTGCGCTCGTTTTTGCGATTGTTTTAGAACTTCCGATTAAGTTGTCCATGGGAGAAGTGACTAGGAATAATAAACGGCAGTAAACAGTCAAACTACTTGCTCTACAAACAAGTGTTTACATGACTATACAGACAAAATAGAATAATACAATAAGAAAATATCCAGTTGCGACATGAAGCAGCAAAACAAGCTGTTTTTAATGTCTAAAAATGAATGGAAGTGAATGAGACCGGAAGTCTCGAGCCGAAAAGTTTCAAATGGCTGAGCCTGTTCCCACAGAGTATAAGGTGAATACATCTGTTTGCTCCTGTGTTGATCATTGCTTGCCAGACCATCCCATTAATAAAACCCTGCATTTGGATCCACACTTCCGTTGTCAGAGTCACTTCCCTGTTACACACATATTTTGCCAAAAAAAAAGACATGTAACCAAATTTTAGGTTATTTTGGGAAAAATCCCTGCGTTCGCTTGCAATACGAGGCACACAAGAGAGAGATAGAGGGAGGAGGTTGATAAATCTTTAATAAATCTATCATTAAGATCTATATAAAATTAAATAAGCAGTTTATACACAAACCTGATACATGCCTCTTTTTCCCATGGTTTGGAACTTTAGTCCCTTTAAACGCTCTAAATGTAGTAATTTTCCACCCTGAATGTGGAAATATGTAAAAGTGTTGTTTAACTAATTTTTTTTTCAACAATATCAGAAACTAATTTCTAATAACTAATTCTAATAACTAAAATACTTTAGGCTTCGCTATGATGAAATAATATTATATTATAAAATGTTTGATGTTATATTATAAAAGTGTATAAAATTATAAAACGTTTTTGCAAGATACTCGTATTCAGCCTAAAGTGCAATTTAAAAAGTTAAATGTTAAAGAAGTCAGAATATGTTAATGTATGTTAAAGAAAAATGAGGAAAGCCATTGGACAACAGTGGTTTGGTCTGTAGACATAAAGAAATTCTTATATAAGGGGCTAATTATATTAACATGCTTATTAGACCTAAATAATCTTCTTTTACTCCAGCCAGACTAAAATAAATAGTCTAAGACTTTTTCCAAAATAAAAACTATTAGGCTGTAGGAAATACTGTGAAAAAGTTCTTGATCTAATAAACATAACTTTTGACTTCACATAAATATGTGTGCGTGCGTGCGTGCGTGCGTGTGTGTTTGTTTGTTTACACCAATCCTTTCACTTCTCATATGAAACCACAAAAGCATGAGACATATGGCAAAATTCTAAAAAAAAAAAAAAATCTGATTACCTTTGTTTGTATGCATGTATACAGTATGTATCTTTAACTGCATGGATTTTCAATAAATAGTGTTGCATGAATATTACGATCTACAAAATTTACAAAAACATACCAAAAAGTGAAAATGACAACAAGCATGATGTTAAATTAAGAGAGAAATAAAATACAGCACGTGCACATCCTAATTATTTATTTGTAAGTATACTGACAGGCAGGGCCGGATTAACCAATGGGCATCATGGGCACAGGCCCAGGGGCCCATGCACTCTTTTGGCCCCTGCAGGGGGGGGCAACTAAACTAAAGAGCAACTCTAACAGCAGCGTGAGTGGCGCAGCTTGTAAAGCGCATGGTAATGTGTTTTGATGCGATCAATCATGAACCGAGTTCAAATCCAGCGTCTGATGAACATGTTCTTCTATTCTTCATCACAAGGAAGACAAGAAGGAATCATTAATAAGTGTGTGTATTATGGAAGACTCAGATTCAAAGGACTGGATTGGAGAGGTGTTATATCCAAATCATATGCATTATAAGTTTGTCGAAATAATACATTAAAAATACCTTTAAATATATATACATATATATTTTAGTACTGCTTCAGTGAACGTGAACAAGTATATAAAAATCCATTAATTTTTCCTGGTTGTATTAGTATTTTTTTTTTCAAAGTATGCTTTAAATGCTTTAAATATAAGTTAAATCTTTTTATACTAGAAATATATGTACTGTATATCATTTATTTAAAAAATGCGGGCAATACATTAGTGATTTTTTTTATATTATATTAATCTTATTTTTAATTCAACTAGGGGTGAGTCCTGGTAGGGGGCCTACAAGACATTGTGCCCTGGGGCCTCTGAATTTTTAATCCTGGTCTGGTTATAAGTTTGTAAAAGTTATACAATAAAAATATCCTTAAATATAAATTTTAGTATTGCTTCTGTGAACTTGAACAAGTATATTAAAATCCATTAATTTTCTCTAGTTGTAGTAGTTTTTTTTTTCAAAGTGTGCCTTAAATGCTTTAAAAATAAGTCAAATCTTTGTAGACTAGAAATATGTGTACTATATATAATTTATTTTTAAAATGCGGACAATACATTATAGATTAATGTTAATAAAAAAATATTTTGTTAATCTTATTTTTTAATTCAACTATGGGGTGCGGCCAGGTAGGGAGTTTACAAGACATTGTGCCCAGGGGCCTCTGAATTCTTAATCCGGGCCTGCTGACAGGTATAAACCTTACAGTCTATGGTATGAACCTAGTAAAAACACAAGAAGTGTAATTTGTCAGTCTCATCCAATAAGCATTAAACTGTGTCATCAGCCAATGATTTCCCATCATGCTTTTGCTGAGAACAGTCGTTGGAGAGCAACTGCAGCCGACTGCTCAATCTGTGGCATCCGCCTCGCCATCATGAGAGTTTTTTGGCGGATGCAACTCGGACACATTTCTAACCGGCATTTATATTATCATTTGAGTTGCTTGTATGTAGTTAATTTTTGGTTTAATTTCTGCTCTTTTATTAGAATCAACTTTTTTGTTTTCAAATTTGTTTGAAAAATGTTTTATTTGCATGGTTTTCTTACATTCAACTGGTCATCACTAAAAAGAATACTTTTTGATCAATTTATTACTTCTGTTGGCAAAATTCAGTATACACAAAGCAAGTACAGTGATTGCAAGCTTTATTATTTTGAAGTCAGAATTTAAGCTTTATATAAAAACTAATCTGACAAATAAGAAAGCTGTTAAGTGTATAACATACGTGTTATGTTATAAATGTTTTTATTGATTTTTTTTGTCTTTTTCTTTTTCCTTGTTGTTATCCCCTGGCTTTTCCCAAATGTTTTTAATTTTGAATTGTTCAATAAAAAACGGTGGTTGTTGCTAGATCGGATAGAGTTGCGGCTGGAAGCTAACGAGAATTATATTATTTATCAAATTTCCCATTTATTGTATTTTATTACCATCTACCGCCACCCCAACCCTTAACCCAAGCATCACAGTAATGTAAAAACAATATTTGTACCAAGCTATCTATTAAATTACCCAATAATTTGTATTTTATTAAGGCCTACCCCCACCCCAACCCTAAACCCAACCGTCACAGTACTGTAAAAATATTAATTATTGTTATACAGTGTCATAAAAAAATGCTGCTATATTGATGTGCATATCGCACTTCCGGCCGATCACGTATGCGATCTAGACTTCACCATCATCGGTGATCGGTTCTGTGCAGAATTTGCCTATCTCAAACTAGCCTGACATCAGTTTGTTATTTTAGTAATGCGTTCATTGGCTGTAGTGCATCATACGTCATCAAAACCGCGACGGTGGCGGGTGTTTGTGTTAAAACTGAAAGCGATGCCAGTGAGTGAATGAAAATTGACGCTGTCATAACACTATGGAAAGAGTTTTGTGTGAAAGACACGGTGAGTATCTATATTTATCACAGTATAAAGGATTGGCATTCAGCAATTTTATCTTGAACGCAGTTCATAAAAGCTATAGGAACATTATAATGCTGTCGCTGAATTTTGATACATGAATGTGAAAGCTCTGGTTAGCTTCGTTTTTGTTTCACAAGCCAAACTAACTAATTCGACTTGGGTTATTTAGGAAGTACCTGCTTGTTGAAAACTGGTGTAAAGGAAGGACCGAATAAGGGGAAAAGTTTCTATGTTTGCACTGCACGTGATGCAACGCCCTGCAATTTTACACTGCCTACAAAGTGAGTGTACACACATTTATAAAGACATTATAATAACATCATCAACCTTTTATTTTATTTTTACATTATTTATGGACACGTTGGATAACAGAATACGTGGTTTTGCTTTTCAAATGAAATGTGAATTAGCCAGTGTGTTGCTCTGCTCTGAGGTCCTGTATGTTTTCCAGAATCCCTGCATCTCACTGCCTTCAGCATGAGGACTCCATGGTTGAACTTCAAACACTAATTTACAATGAAAAACAGGACAAATACAAGTAAGACTTTTGTTGTATAATCTATATTTTATGAGACTGATTACTTATACTATTATGGATTAGGTATCTCTATTACAGTCCAATATCAACAGGTTTGCAGAGGCTTGATCGTTTAACTTCTTTTAATAGTTTTAAAAATCGTATGCGAAATTAATTAGGAATCATTTTGACATTCGAATAATTTATTAACTGTTTCTCCAATGAGACAGGAATTCTAACCTAATTAATAATGTTCTTAATTCATAAGCAATCTTATAGGTTTATCTAAACTATTATTAGGAAGTATTGTCTATATTATCACTTTTATGCTGATGACATGCAAATCTATGTGCCTCTCAAGCAAAATGAGAGTGCTGGGCTATGTGTACCGTCTGCCTGTTTGTCAGAGGTTAAGGCTTGGATGGCAAATGGTTTTTTAAAACTAAACGAGAAGAAGACTGAGGCAAATGTTTTTGGACCTCTAGCTGGCTCAGGAAAGCTTAACCAAACGTTGGACAATTTATCTGACTGCATTAAACCATCTGTAAGAAATCTAGGTTTTATCCTTGATTCTGCCCTTTTATTTGACAAACGGGTTCTTGCAGTAGTTAAATCTTGTTTTTTCCAGCTGAGATTATTAGCCAAAGTTTATTAAAAGTCAAGGCTTTTATATCATCTAGTATAGTATAAAAACAGTATATACTATATATATATATATATATATATATATATATATATATATATATATATATATATATCGACTACTGTAACTGTAACTCAATTTATATGGGTATTGGCCAATCCTGAATAAATCGTCTTCAAGTGGTCCAAAATACAACCTACTTACTGGCACCTGCAAGTTTGAAACACATTACTCCTATCCTGTGCTCCCTAAACTGGCTGCCGACATGTTTTAGAATTTGTATGTATGTTTTTAAGGTATTAAATAGCCAGGTTCTGACTTATGTCTCTAATCTTATGACTGTTAAAATATCTGGCAGATGTTAAAGGTCATCGAACCAGAAAATGCTAGTAGTTCCCAGATCCAAATTGAAGAAAAAAGGAGATCGAGCTTTCTCAGTAGTAGGTCCTAAAATGTGAAACGGGCCACCTTTATCCATTAGAACAATTTCCAATAAATTTTTGTTCAGAGGGAAACTTAAACTACCGCTCCCAGAAAGCTTTTAAATTGGGAGAAAATTGATCTTCTTGTATCTATCTAGTGTCCTGTTGTTTACCGTTGATACTGTGTGGTATGTTGGATGTATTCTATGTTGTTTTGTCTGTTGCTGTCTGTTTTTGATAATTTGCTTTTAGGCTTGTACAGCACAATGGTCAACAACTGTTGTTTTATTGTGCTTTATAAACAAATAAATGAACTATAACTATTATTCATGAATCCAAAAGGACTCTTCTTTGTATTTTTATAAGCATCAAATGATCTTGTTGGTGATTTGTAGTCACATTTGTCAAATCTACAAAACATCCCTGTAATTGACAATGAAAATAAACAATGAAAGATGACGAGAAAAAGATTGTAAATATTCATTTAATACTTTATTTTCTTTTATTATCAGGTTGTTTTATCGCTGTATGCTTGGAAAAACTGAGGGACAGAAGTGGTGCGGATGTGTTCCATGGAAAGAGGTACAACTGTTTCTAAAAATATGTTAATGAATGTTTTGCATATTTGTGTTTACGTTTTACGGTATAATTAAATCAGATGTTTTGTTTGTAAAATGACAAAATGTATGTCTTGCCTAAATTAATTTGATCTATCGTTGTTTTGCAGAAAGATCCTGAGCGACAGACTGATTTGTTGGAAAATCTTCAATCCTCCAGCTTGACTCCGGTCAGAAACCCTTTCAAGGTCAAGATAAAACAAGACAAGCCTTCAAAACTCAGGAGTGATCCAGATGCTGAAAAGGACAAAGGAGAGGTCAATGATGAAAATAAACATGCGAATGGGGAAGATCGTGATTGTGCTAAAGAGAAAGATGAGCAAACCAAGACAACAGAGAGAGATGGAAATAAAAAGAAAGGGCCTGCTGGTCAAAGTGACACAGAGAGAAGAGACTCTGCAGATTCAGAGTCCTGGAGAAACAAGACGCTTCCCGCTGGGATGAAGATAAAGAAGACCGTGTCTGATGATGAGAAACCGAAGAGCACAGCAGAGGACGGGACATGTCCCGAGAGTTCAAACCCTGTGAAGGAAAATGATAAAGGGCAGACTGAATCTGAGAACAACCTCAAAGACCAGCAGGAGCAGAGTCCTAGAAAAAGTGGCGGCTCTGCACACAGCCCTTCAAAGAGCTCATCTGGACTTAATAAGAAAACCTCAAACAAGCAAAGCACTTCTAATTCAAAATCAGGTTCAGATAAAACTCTAAGCCAGTCACCCTCTTGCTCCACGTCACAGAATGGGACAGTTTCTGAAAAGTCCACGGCACTTAGATGTTCAGAAGCCAGAACCAAATCAGAACAAGAAGAAGGATCAGAGGGGAATAGCACGCTTCGGTGAGTGGAGCGACGAGGACGATGATGTTCAGCTGATTTCGGTACAGCCTCCAACACAGCAGAGTGCTCCAACTCCAGCTGCACCTGTTCAGAAAACAATCACCTCGTACCCTGGTTTTCAGATTGCTTCTAAAGTCCAGGGTCAGTCTGAAGACCCCAGAGCCCTCCACAGCCAGCTCACAGCCCAGCTCAAGCAGAAGAAGGTTACTCGCTCATTAATTCTTTCTCGTATTTCTCAACATTTTCATTGAACTGGTTATTTTTAATTCTCTGTGTGCTTTATCCGCCAGGCCACTCTTTCAGTGGTGAATGTGTCTGCTCTGCCAGATAAAGGGGAGCGTTTGAAGAGTCAGGTGAAGGATCTGGAAGATGCTCTGGAGTCTTTGAGCCTGACTACAGTTTCTGGTGAGATTATACACACACACACACACACATACATATTTGAAGAATATGTAAAAACCTTTAATCATACATACATACATACATACATACATATATACATATATATATATATATATATATATATATATATATATATAGATGGATGGATGGATGGATGGATGGATGGATGGATGGATGGATGCTGCAATGTCATTGAATTTAAAAAAGATTCCAGAAATTGAAAGTCAGGGATTGTTGTTGTTTTTGTTTTGTCGAAAGTTTAGTAGACTTTTGTTAGTCACTTTCAATTTTAGTTTCCATTTATCAAATTTTTTTTTTCTATTATAATCATAATTTTTCTAAAGAGCATTGTGTTTTTTTTAATCACGTTTCACACATTTTCCCCACTGTAATAACTATTTATAAGCTCCAATTTTTTTCTCTTTCTGTAGGAATTTTGAGAGCTTTGGCTACAAAATAACCACATCTAAAACTGTTTTTTGACTGAGAAATATTGTTACTCTTCATTTAATTTCAAATTACATTACCATACATTATCCATTGTACATTATCCATTGTTGCTCTTATAATGACTGTTTAAGTTTAGACCATTTTAATATTATGTAAAGCACAATAGTATCCTGCTTACTTGTGATTATAAGCTTTTTAGTCAATGAAAGTCAGTGAATTTAATATTTATTTATAAGTAGGAACCCTGAGGACGTTTCGGTTTAAGCTGTGTGTTTATTGTGTTTTTTTCATTGGTCATTCTACTGTATTTTCAGTGTCAGTGAAAGAGTGTCACAGAGAGTAGGGAGAATTTACTTATATTTTACTTCCTCACCACTGTTACATGGCACATAAATGACAAATTAAGTCAGTATGTTATAACTGGACTATGATGATCTATTACTGATCTTATATCTATGCATCTGCATCTAAGAAATAATTAATTTTGACATCCTTAGTATTAAGTAAAGGTTATCTAAATTTCTCAATGAGATTATTTTTCTATATAATAAGAGTGGGAAATCAGATTAATGGAATTTGTCTAGTCATTTAGCTTTGTATTTATCTTGATTGGTATTGGCAGGATATGTATTCTTTTTATATAAAAAAAAAAATCTAAATCATGATGTAGGGATGCTCATTACGGTTAATTTTGCCAACCAACAACCACCGCTCGTTAACATAATATTAACCGTTAACTGGTTAAGTTAATATTACATTATTATTTAATTTAAAGAATGAATTGACGTGTCTATTTTGTGTCTGATATGTTAAATAATACATTTTAAAATACTGATTTATTTAAACATGCGAACAACAGCATATAGAACATATTAACAACAGAACATATTCACACAACTCCAGTGTTTCCAACTGCTTAAAAAAGAATAAAATAATAAAAAGAATAAAATAAGTAGTCCTGATATTTTTCTTAACTTTCAAATGTAGATTACAAAACGCAAATACCGACTTAATCCTTCTAAACCGGCATAGCATCTCAGCATCCGATCAGTCTTAATCACGGTTTGAGTGCACGGTGCATGATAAAAGACAATGACAAGGCGCATATGTTGTAGGTCTGTGCAATTAATCGAAAATCCTATTTCGATTTAGGCTTCTAACGATTATGAAAAAGCATTAATCGAGATAACGATTATTGCATCATATACCGCCCCCTTTCCAGTTGTACACATTTGTTGCTCTGCAAAGCTCAGTTCCACGTGAACATTACATTACAGTACAGTACATGCTTTTATTAATGTTGCAGCACGGGATGCGCATCATTCATTGATGAACATTCGAATCATTCATGTTTAAAAGCGCGAACGAGACCGCATGCTTCTGTGGGTGTGTGTGTGCTTAACCTCGGAGACGAGCGGAGCACACACATCTAACGCCATTTTGATGGGAGTGCTTTAACGGTCAAATACATGCACATTTGTGTCAGAGCACGGTGTTTAGTAAATATTCATATTAACCCTAATTTGTGTAATAAACAAACAAGTTGAGAGTCAAAAGACACGTGAAAGAGAAACCATATCAGACAGAGGCGCACTATTCTTAAAGTAACAGCGCAATATTCCTCCTGCCGCCTGTTTTTATTATGAATCAAACAACAAATGGAGAAAATCACTAACTGCACTTGACTTAAGGACTTTTGTAGCTGAAGTTTTTTACCCTTACAGTGAAGATGCTTAAAGCACAGTTTGTTTCATATTTTCATTCTATTGTATTTATTCCCCTTTCCTTATTTACAGGGAGGAAAATAACTGTGCATATATACAGTTAAAGTCAGAATTATTAGCCTTCCTGAATTATTACCGACCCTTTCCCCCCAATTTCTGTTTAATGCAAAGATTTATTTTCAACCCATTTTTAAACATAACAGATTTAATAACTCATTTCTTATAACTGATTTATTTTATCTTTGCTATGATGTAAAGTACATTTATGTTTTACTAGATATTTTTCAAGATACTAGTATTCAGCTTAAAGTGACATTCAAAAGCTTAAGGGTAATTAGGCAAGTCATTGTAAAACAGTTTCTTCTGCAGACAATCAAAAATATATATTGCTTAAAGGCGCTAATAATATTGACCTTATAATAGGTCTCAAAATATTAAAAACTGCTTTTATTCTAGCTAAAATAAAACAAATAAGCCTTTCTCCAGAAGAAAAAATATTATAGGAAATACTGTGAAAAATTACTCTGTTAAACATTATTTGGGAAATATTTATATATATTAAAAAAATTCACAGGAGGGCGAATAATTTTGACTTCAACTGATAATCATTTTGAATAATTGTGATTACAATTATGACCAAAGTAATTGTGGTTATGATTTTTCCCATAATCAAGCAGCCCTAATATGTTGTTTTGTGGCTTCTTTCTGCAATTGTGCAAATAAACGGAGGTGTTTATGATGTGGATCCAGGACAGAGGCAATTTGCATCAGTGCTGATTTAGCATCTTTGACAAAATACGTCTGAAGACACGTGTGGCTGCACGTGTTACCATCCCGCGAGTTAACAAATATGCGTTGCACGTTTATGCAGCAAATCTTTAAAAAAAAATGTTAAAATAATCTTTTTTTAATCATTTAACTAATACCGTTAATCGGTTAAAAATGCACCCTTTTGGTTTACTGTTAATCGCTTATTATGAACATCCCTATCATGATGTACATTTAACAGAACAAATATGGATGGTGCAACTACCCCAAAACATGGTGTTTCTAAATAAATATTTCTTCTTCATATACACACACTGAGGAAAATGTGCTGAAACATGAATGAAATCATCCCATTGTTTTAAAACAGAGTGTCAAGATAAAGACAGAGCAGAGGCAGAACATAAAACCCCACACAGCTTTTCCTATCCGTTCAGTCGTCCAGGAGGAACCGTTCTGCTGCCCACAGCTCCAGCTGTCATGCTAAAGGAGTCCTCCAGTGCCTCGCTGGGCCTGAACCTCAGCCAAGGCTACTCCCAGATGTTTGGAGGTGTAGTGTTTAATCTCATTCTTCTCCTACAAATTGGTGTTTTCAGTGCTGATTTCATTAGTAAGCGTATGGATATGCTGATTTGGCCATTTTTCTGAGCAGTGAATCCTCAGAGCCAGGCTTTCTATGGTGGCAGGATGACTGAGAACAGACTGCTGGCTGTCCGCAATGCCACCACTGAGGCCATCGACCATCTGCATGACTCGCTGGAGTCCTGCCCCACAGAAGACACAGAGGCACACGATCCCAGAGGACTCAAGGTCAGTCAGTTCAACCTGTAAACGGCGTTTTTCTGTTATTCCCTATTCATTCACTCGTTCGTTCATTCATTCAATTTGACTGCATGGCCAACTTTAAGATGTGGTGTTTAAGCATATATATTATAAAATATACTGTTTATCTTTGTCATAAACCAAAACTATATATTGTTATATATTGTATACTAGACATGTTTTGAAAATGGCATCAACATACTGACAATAATTTATTCATTTAAATATATTGTTTATTCATTTCACATTCAAGTTTTTGATGTTATATTTAATGCTGCTCATTGTTCATTTTTTTTTGGTAACCGTGATGGCATTATTTAACCATGGATGTTATAATGAACTTGTTTCACCAGGTGGAGCTGTTGCCTCATCAGAGGAGAGCTTTGACCTGGCTGCTGTGGAGAGAGACTCAGAAACCATGTGGAGGAATTCTGGGTAATGCTTAGTGCCCTTTTTAAAAAACGATGCATGGGTTCCCATGGGTCATCGAACTGCTGCATTGTCATTGAATTAAAAAAAGGTCTTTTGCAGAAATTGAATGTCAGGTTTTTTTTGTTGAAAGTCTTGAATATCAGGGACTTTTGTTAGTAACTTTCAATTTTAGTTTCCATTTATCAAAATAATTTTTTAATCATAATCATAATTTTTCTATACAGCATTATGTTTTTTTAATCACATTTCACACATTTTGCCTATTGTAATAACTATTTTTCAGCTCAATTTTTTTTTTCTTTCAGTAGAAATTTCAAGGGCTTTGGCTACTAAATAACCCCGTCACAGACCAGTTGTTTGACTGAGTAATATTGTTTCTTTTTTTCATTTCATTTTAAAATCTGAGGTACATTATCTGTTGTTGCTCTCATAATGGCTGTTCAAGCATAGACAATTTTAATATTATGTAAAGCACAACAGTATCTTGCTTTCTGTTCATTATCTGCTTTTTTTAATCGGTGAAAGTCCAGGAATTTGATATTTAGTTAAAAGTGGGTTTAAGATTTATTGTGTTTTTCAATCGGTCATTAATAGAAATGTAATTTATCACACCAGGTTACACCATGATAAGTCAATAACTTGGACCCTAAATATTATGAGGGTTTTTTTTTTGTGTGTGTGAGAAAATAGACTACAGAAGAGTGGAGCTAAATTGACTAATGAACAAGATAATGAGATGCTCTGAATTTCCTCAGGGACATCTGTTGAGACTTTACAGGCTTACACACACACACGCACACAGCAGATAGACAATATCACCCCCACCCATATTCCACGCCTTCATGTGCTTTCACCCCCGGTGTGTGTAGGCGGATCTGCGACCAGCACTTTTCTAGCTGCAGGACTGGATGGCTGTTGCCTACATCGAACTATCTCCCTCTCCCCCTCCCCTGTTGCAAAGATATGTCTATGGTTATGTGTTTATGTGCTTGTTGCTGGAACGTTTTTTCCCCCTGATCTCACACTGCCCTACTTTAAGGACAGTCTGGGAGGGGCTTTTTTACCTCTTTTGTCCCTAATGTATCTTATTTTCTCTTTCTGTGCTGCCTCTCGACTGACCTATCTTACCCTGAAATGTGTGATGTTTGTGTATGGTCTTAGGGGGCCAATTTCACTGCATGTAACAGTGTATGTGACAAATAAAAGCTCATCTTCATCATCATCATAATGCTGGAAAAAATTTTAAACTGAAATTTGAAAACTAGTTAAGGTTGCTGTTCGCATTAATATGCCCAGAGTTTTTTTTTTTTTTTACTATTATACATTCATAGTAAAATTATAAAATATAAAGTAAATTTATGTATAAAATGTATACTTTTTAAATAATAGATATAAGTATTAAAGTAGTTATATAATCTATATTGTAGCAATATAATTACAGAATTAATAACTGTAGGAACATGAGAGCACAGTCTATTAAATGTCATAAAATTGTCTTTGTTTTTTTGTGAAGCTGATGATATGGGCCTAGGAAAGACCCTCACAATGATCTCCCTCATTCTGTCTCAGAAGAAGAAGGATGAGAAACTGGAGGAGTGGATCTCTAAACATGGTATTGAACACTGATTAATAGCTCTCAAACTTAGATTTTATGCATTTTTTTTTTATCTCATTTAACTAGGGTTTTCTGATGTTTTTCTGATGTGTTGTATAACTGTCAAAGATGCTGGATTTTATGTATCATAATTTTCATCTTCAGGTTCATCCATAGTGGCTTCTCAGGGGACGCTGATCATCTGTCCTGCTTCTCTGGTGCATCACTGGAAGAAGGAGATTGACAAGCGTGTGAAGAGCAGTCGCCTCACTGTGTATTTGTATCACGGCCCCAATCGACAGAGGAGCGCAAGCGTGTAGGTCTCACACATGCATAATTGCACACCACCAACAAAACACTCAAGTTTACATAAAATAAATTCTGCCCAAAATTACTTCGAAACTTTAATTTGCATATAAAATTTCCTTTACATGAAATACTCAATAACAAACCATTTGGCAACTTGTGACCTGTATTTTTTATTATTTTTATTGTTCAATCCACCAATTTGTTCCAGAGGCATTTTTAGTGGCGATATAAAGTCAGCTCCTTTCAGGGTTTACTTTAAAATATACACTTCTGCATTATTGCTATCAGTTTATTTGATATTTTGTTTTATTTTGCAAAAGTATTCTCACGTTAAGTGTAAAAGTACTTCTTGAAGTCACAGTACATACTTGTATGCTGCAGCTCACAGATTTCTTTTCTCAGATTTTTCTTTTTCTGACTTACACATTTTGCTTTTGCATGTAATTTTGCCTAATCTCTCATCCTCTCTTGTAAATCTGTCTCCGCCAGACTTGCTGAGCATGATGTAGTGATCACTACTTATAGCCTGGTCTCTAAGGAGATTCCTGTGCAGAAGGAGGATGCAGAGAGACCCTCTAAGGACTCTGATCATGTGGTATGAATCGTGACATCGTTGTTTTTGTGATTCATTTATTAGCTGAGATGTTTTAGATATTGAACTTGGCACCACTAAGATGTGTCTTTGCTTATGTTTGTAGGCTTCAGATCTGCCTCCTCTTTTGCGTGTAGCCTGGGCACGTGTGATTCTCGATGAGGCCCACAACATTAAGAACCCTAAAGTCCAGACGTCCATGGCAGTGTGTAAGCTACGGGCCCGATCCCGCTGGGCTGTCACTGGAACCCCTATTCAGAACAACCTGCTGGACATGTATTCGCTGCTCAAGTATGATCAGTTTATTGTCACATGACCAATCAAAACTGAAACGAAGCACCATAGCATTAAAAGCAGAGTGTGCAAAACATACTAAAATTTTAATTAATAATAAAATACACTATATGTGTCATGAAAATGGACAGCACAGAGGTGCACGATTGCCTCACAGCCAGCCCCGACTGGGTCCGTTGCCGTTTACTGGGTCCTGTGTGGAGTTCGCATGTTCTTTCCATGTTGGTGTGGGTTTCTCTCGGGTCTCTTGGGTTTTTCCCCACAGTCCAAAGACATGCACTATAGGTGAATTGA